>NW_028270139.1:1136589-1305339 GCF_037043375.1 Chiloscyllium plagiosum
TCCTAGAAGCATGGCACTCATCCACAAACTCCATCAACAAACACATCGACCTAGACCCAATATACCGGCCACTACAGCGGCCAGCTGAAACTGACAACCGGAAGCGGCAGGGACAGGCCACTATAAATGCTGGAGGAAACACCACAGAAGCGCTTCACAGGAGGCTCCCAAGCACTGAGGATGTCACCTAGACAGGGGACGAAACGTTTGCAACAAAAGCTTCCAGCTCGACGAACAGAACCACAGCGAAGAATAAAGCTATTTCTGACTACCCCAGCAATGCTTTAACTGTACACAGAATCCGAGAAAGTGAGAATGTAATGGTTTGGAGGTGTTTGGTATCCAGAATTACTGCTACTCTCACCTATTTCCTTTTTCCAAACATTTTTCAATGACTTGGGAGTGTTTTGTGATTTGGACCTACTGTCACTAGAAACTGCCCAGCGCATGTCATGTGGCAGTTCGTGAGATATGAAATAACTTCTCAGGCGGTGTTTCATTCTGTTCCAAAAGTAAATACCATTGTGCCGATAAATATTTCATGTGAACCTGTGATAATATTTCTTGAAGTGTCAGCAGGATATTTTTAAGGTTACATGGCATGTTGAAATGTGTTAAGTATACAGAGAATATTTTGTTCAGTGGTTCCACCTGCTTTCTTATTGTTTAGTTCAATTTGATTATTTGTTTGATTAGTTGGTTCAGAATGAGAATTTCATACATATTTTAAAATTGTTTTTTCCTTTTTGATAGGAGGTGCAGAAACACTCTGTGCATACACTGGTGTTCAGATCCTTGAAAAGAACCCATGACATGTTTGTTAGTGATCATGCTAAACCTATTGCAGCAGATGAGAAAAGGTGAGTGCTTCTGGTGATCTTGAATTATGATATTTGGTAACAGAATGAGTATCTCATTAGATACAATGAGAGGCGCCCAACTTCATTACAACCAATGTCAAAATCTCAAAGTGTTTTATGTCCAGCACATAGATGGGTCAATCTATATTTTACCAAATACTTCAACATGTGTTATTTCCCATTACCATGCTTTCATTTTGTCTGCTTAGACCACTTATTTGTAATAAAACGCCTGTTCATATTATAACCCCACACAGTCTTCACTTTGTTCAAATCCGCAAAACTGTCCCTGGTCAGCCATATCATCTGGAGGCGTGGCATCCATATGTTATGGCACTTCTCTGTATTCCACAGCCAGTTTTTGTATTGTCAATTTCAGTCAATGGATTAGTTTGTCAGTGTTTCCACCTCTGAGTCAATAGCTAGTGTGTTTATGACCAACTCCTGAGAACTGAGTGCAAAGAAGATAGCTAGCTGTTCAGTGAAGAAGTACTATGCCTTTTCAGATGCCAGCCTTTAATTTCAACATTGCTTCAAGGTCCATTCGTTCTTCAAGAAGAACATAAAAGTTTCCAAAACTGTATTTCAAACAGGTGTAGGAGAGTTAATTCTTTAATTATTCTTGTTAGTATTTATTCTCCACTTAGCATCAGGAAAACAAATTGTGTTCAATAGCAGAGAATTATCTGTGAGTATTTGTTGTATACAAATTGGCTACTGTGTTTTACATTACAATAGTGACACTTCCAAGTTAAATGACTGCAAATTGTTTTTGAAAATTGTGGTGGGCCATCAGTGCAGGTGTTGTTAAGACTTCTCGAGCAAGGGTCCAGCCCAACAGAGAAAATGTATGGCACAGAAGGGGCCAGTCAGCCTATTGAATTGCACACAAAACCCTAGCATTTACTTCAAAAGTGCTTATTGTAGTTGGACCACAACCTACTGCTCACTAAAGAAATTGCGGTTTGATCAAGAAAAAGAAGGAAGCATATGTCAGATATAGACAGCAGAGATTGAGCGAATCCTTAGAAGAGTATAAAGGCAATAGGAATATACTTAAGAGGGAAATCTAGAGGGCAAAAAGGGGACATGAGATGGCTTTGGCAAGTAGGGTTAAGGAGAATCCAAAGGGATTATATAAATACATTAAGAACAAGAATGTAACCAGGGAGAGAACAGGGCCTCTCACAGATCAGCAGGAGGCTATGTATGGAGCGGTAGGAGATGGAGGGATACTAAACGAATATTTTGCATCAGTGTTTACTGTGAGAAGGACATGGACAACAGAGAATGTGGGAAAATAATTGGTGACATGTTGAGAAATGTCCATATTACAAAGGAGGTGCTGCTGGATGTCTTAAAGGTGGATAAATCCCCAGGACCTGATCAGGTGTACCATCCAATTCTGTGGGAAGCTAGGGAAGTGATTGCTGGGCCTCTTGCTGAAAAATTTGTATCATTAATAGTAGCAGTGAGATTCAGGAAGACTAGGAGTTGGGTAAAGTGGTGCCACTATTTAAGAAAGGTGGTAAGGAAAAGCCAAGTAACTACAAAGTTGTTGGAGGGAATCCTGAGGGACAAGATTTACATGTATTTGGAAAGGCAAGCACTGATTAGGGATAGTCAGCATGGTTTTGTGTCTCCTGTCAGCTGTCATATAATTCTCATTTCTATTTGTGCTATCAATTTGTTCATCTTGTGCAAGTTGTACATATGTTCAGGTAAACAACATTTAATGTAATCTTTTCACACTTTTCTATGAGTTCTATACTATTCGTCTTATGTGTTGGTTTGCTCTTATCTTTCGAAGTTCTGTCCTTTCCTCTCAAACTCTTATCACTACCCATTTCATATTACTTTGTTCTTTCCTTTTGATTTGACATGCCTCTTCTCTTGTGAATATTGTAGCTTAAAGTTTCCCTTGTAGCTCTCATTATAAGATTTGTCAAGACAGTGATTCCAGTGAGGTTCAGGTGAAGACCATCCCAACACTACATCTTCCTTCTCCATTGTTAGTGCCAATGAATTGGAACCCACTACTCCCACATAAATCTTTGAAAAGTAAAAGTCGCCATTGTCACAAAGGATCATGTCTCATTATAGGGAGAAATAGCTGGTGGTGAGTTTAACCTGAGGGTCACCATTCCTCAGGTGAGGGGTTATTGTTGAGATGGTAAGACTTTCATGGTGACCTTGGTTCATGGTGAACTTGTGCTGTGTAATGTCACTCTACAACCATCAAGCCTACTAAACTAACAGATTCCCAGAATATCAGTCTTTGAGGTATACATTCAAATTTTTGACCTTTCCTCCCTGTACCAATTTGCTTGTGGTTCAGGTAGTAATCCAAAGATCAATACTTTTACAGTTCTGCTTTAGCTCTCAGCTACTCGTTCCCTTAGCAACACCTCTTCCAGAGTCTGATCTATGTTACTGGTACTGTTCTGAACCTTGTGAACTAGATCCATCTGTCCCACTCCAAGTTTCTCTCCATCCAGAATAAGATGTCTTGAAGCCATAGGCAGCTTAGCCTTTGGGATTTGAGCCCTCAATTGCAAAAACTGAAGTGCATGCTAAATATACTAGTCCCTATTACAGCACTCCTGCGTTGTTTGTTATTCTCCCCACTTCAGCGGGCATGGTATTGTGGTCAATTTGTTCATTCTCCTTGCTGCCTCTACTTTCCTCTACACAAGTTGCAAGCTCAAAAAGCAAATGCAAGAGTTGAGTTTGTTTTCAGTACTGCCTCCTAGTTACTTGCATCATTTGCAATCACATCCTCCTATCTCTGAATAAGCATCAAATCTGAAGTACCTACTTTAAGAGTTGTGATTGCCTTCTGATAGCGTCCAGTAACTTTCCCCTCACAGATGCATTATACTGCCCAAAACTTAGACTTCTGCTTATAAACCTGTGCCAAAATTCTTCAAATCACAGCCACTTACTTCAGAGGTCCTTGCCACGAACCAAACAAATAAACACCAACTCCATTGTGCCATAGCTGTCGGATAAACTCTGGATCTGTTATTTTTATTGTACTTTATTTGGTTTCAAGTTTAGAAATGGTTTACCATGATTATTTGTGGTTATAATAGAATTTAACAAATTCTATTTAACAATTGTGTGCTCCCATTACAAGTTTAAATTATTGCCCCAGTTTACAGAGAGAAATATCTGACTGTCAAGAATCAGTTACATACCCGCTTACCTATCAATGTTTTTGGGCTTATCTTTTGGCCTCATTGACAGCAGATTCATCTCTCTAATCACTCCCTGTTGTTTGAAAGATCAGATCCACGTACAATGCTCTGCCTGAGGCCCACTGAAGATGTTACTTAGTAGGGTGACAAAACGTCTGGAAATGAACCTTCCAGCTCAGCAAGCAAACTTACATCCAGAGACCAGATACACACCAACTCCCTAACTGTGAATTCTCTTAGAAAATACCCCAGCTGAAGCACTCTGTTTTGCATTACTCAATCATACTGGAATTTGTACTACTTCACTTTGACTGTACTGTCTATCAAAATGAATAATGGTTAGGAGTTAATGGGAGCTCTGTTTGTTCTGCTTTCAATCCCTAACAATTACTCATTTTGTTTTTCTATCTGCGCAGTTTTGAGGTATGGAATTATTATCTCCTGGATCATAATGTCCATGTAGCTCTCCCTCCTCCCTGCTGCATTGCTGTGATGCCAGATGTTATTCAGATTCTCACACTGGAAATAGAGTTCCAGCAGATAACACTCCTGGTACAGGTAGTTGTTTAGTACGTGAGAAGTGTCTGCAAGACATACATTTATTTGATGCAACTAAATTCCCTGCCCTACTCTACTCAAGCTAAATATCCTAGTGCCACTACTGTGATGTAAAGAGAAAGAAATAGTAATACACAGGAAACAACCACTGTCCTATGAGACCATTCCTTGCTTTTGTTTATTTTGGAATTACTTTGAACTGTAATGTGAAAAAAAATTTATGCTGTATAATTGTTTCTGATAGTTACTTTTCTTTTGATTAATTGATCTTGTGTTTTTCTTGTTTGATCAGTTACAAACTCAAGATGAGTGTGAAGCTACAGACAGAGTACAGTCCTGTGCTCCATATGCCTATACTTAAGGAAATCAGAGAGAAGAGTTCGCAGTCTGATTCCTACAATCATGGACCTTATGACGTAAATCGTGGTATGCAGTCAACTCACAATAGAGGAAATATTTTCAGTTTTATGGAAGTGAATTTAGTTATGTTTATTTTATTCTGTCAGTTATGACCTATGTGCACTACTGCAGGTTTTAAGATTTATTTGTTATCTTGAGTATAGAGCACTTATTTGTATGTGAGCATGTTGCCAGTTTCGAAACTGATCTCTGTGTCTGTGAAAATATAAGAAAACTTTTGAATTTAAATATTTTTCGTTTAGGAACTGAATTTTCACTGGGGCCTGTAGCCTTTTTGGAAAAAAAAACATTTAAAAGTATCAAATGAATTTCTAAAATAAAACAATTTTGTTTTTGTAAGTTTAAAAAATGAAGGGTTTATTGCTCTGGTAACTGTGGTGATCAGCCCCAGAAATTAGTAAAACAAATTCTTCTGTGTCGAAATTCAGAGATTTGGACGTTATATGGATTTCCTCTGCTTTCACTGTTAGTTATAATCTGTCTTGAAATGATTATCTCTCACTATCGGCAATATAGATCATATGTCACAACAATTAAAACTAATGTGCATTTCTATTTATTGTTTTCTGCCACTTTAATGTAAATCACTTTAGCTTAAAGAAATCTTAACTTATGGAATCCTTAACTTAATTAGCTAACTAATTTTGAAGAAATTCCGGTCAGTATCATAGACCAGAAAGACAATTTGCTTGATGAAGATGAGTAGACAGGTTTCTTTCCTTAACAAGCATAACTTGTATTTCAAACAAAAATTACTCCAGCAAAGATTATTAACAGAAGGATTAGACTTTGAAAAGATGTGAAATTACTTTTCTCAAAAACTAACACACATACAGCCTGTTGTTCTGAGAAAGATACAAAATTCCACAAAGCGTTATCTTAAATGTCCTTTGGCCAAGTGGCAGCTAAACTCCAGAGAAAAAGAGTGTTCACAAATTGACCCAAATGTTGATCTGCAACCAAAATCACATTGGAAACACAAGCTGTTGATGCTGGGAGTCTTCCTGGAACAGTTGTGGCTGGCTGATGTTTCTTTTTTGGAGACTGTGATGTAGATTCTAAAATCATCTTTAGAAACCCTCCATGGGTTCAGCTCTTGTGCTATAAAACTGATCTTCCAGTCATCCTTGAACTAACCTATTGCAAAGTTCACAAGACCTGACCCTATTACAAAGCAGAACCAAATATAGAGACCAGCAGTGGCACACACTATTTCCTAAGTGTTTCAATATTCTCAAATAAATACATAAAAGAACAATGGATTTATTCACATGTAATGGTGGTAGGTGCCCATAATTATGATTTGAAGAATGTACTTGGTACATGTGTAATTTTGCATCATCAGTGCCGACTTTTACAAGTGCCACCATTTTAAAGCTTTATTTGGATGATTGCAATCTTGCTTTAAACTGTTCTGAAAGAATATGGAAGTCTAAATGTATCCCTTATGTCTATTATGTTTTAGGTGAGGAATCCGAATATATTATAACTGGCACACATCCATACCCGTCAGGTCCAGGTCAGTAGCATTTCTGTTAAAATTTCTTTTTGAAGTTTATAATCTGTCATGAGTTTTAACACTGATTGTTTGACTGTCAGACTGCCAAATTCACTTATTGAGTTGATCAATGGGACAAAATAAAGCCGCTCCAAAGAATAAATAAGTATGCTATGCTTAATCTTTTAATAGGGACTTACTTGAACTTTATAAATGGTAACCTTAGTGATATTCAGGTAGCATTATAGATTTCCACCTAACTAAATTTGAGACTTTTAAGTATTATTTTTACAAACAGAAATTTGTTAGAAATAAGGGCATATTAACCAGAAGCATATTTGAAGTAACATGCAACTCTGGTATCTTAGGTTCTGAAATCAAGAAATTTACTTGCAAAACCACATAATTTTGAAAGTAAGTCTATAGTTGCCATTCTTAAATATACAGCATTTATTCAACCTCTGTAAATTGTAGGAGTTGCTCTGACAGCTGATACACAAGTGCAGAAAATGCCCAGTGAGGCAAGTGCTCAAGCCTTGGCTTTGTCGCTTCCTTCTTCACAAGCCAGGTAAGCTTTATGCTTTTAAAAGTTATTGGAATGTAATTATGGCTATATTTTCTTGAAAACAAGGAAGGAATTTATTTGATTATAACACAATGTTCATACTTTGGTATTTGAGAGGAACACGTAGTTACAAATGGTTTTGACAGCTTTATACTGTATTCGTATTAGAAATTTGGTAAAGTTATGGTGGACACTTATTCACTGTTGGTCAACTCCTCAAATCTTGCTGAACAGGCATTTGAAATGAATAACCTTTTGTTGTTTCTATTGTGATGGTCTCCGAAATGTCAATCACTCAATTTAAGTGACAATTCCTGATGGATTGAATGGCTTCCTTCTGAGCAGTAATGGCTTCATTATCAGCTTGTGGAAAGAATTTTTAATTTCTTTATTATTTCCATAAAGTCAAATGAATATTAAGAAATAGCAAAATATTGCAAAATGTTATTGTTTAAATCAGTATAAAAATATAGCTTCCATACTGAGTCAGCGATTATATTACTGGAGGAATGATTCACATATCCAGAATTTTAATAAAGTTTATTAAAGATTATCCAAAAATTATTGACCTAAGCCAATAGAAGATGGAAGGTGAGCTAAGAATATGTAGCTCACAAGTACATGTACTCAAGTCTAGAGATAGCAACGACACAGTTGCAAGTGTCAGCAAGGGCAATGTTGAACAATATTACAGAGATGGAAATGAACATCAAAGGCGTGAAGGAACAAGGCAATTAACTATATCTATTCTTAGTCAATCTGTTAGAGGAATTTTATAATAAAGGAACAACTGAAAAGCAAGTCCAAATTGGGGTAAATTCAATGTAACATCAGGTAGAAATAAAATATTGAAAAAAGAAACAAAGGTAAGGAAGGCATTAAACAGAATTAGAGATGCATGCAATAACAGTACAATTGGGTATTGTCTAATGAGAAAAGACGAGCAACCTTGTGTGGATCCACTACAGAAGAGTGACCATAAAATTATACAATTGCTCATTAAGATAGGCTTTTGATAAGGTCGCACGGAAAAGGCTAGTGGTAAAATGTAAGATGCGAGGTTGTGGATAATACAATGGCATGGATTGAGAATTGCTTGACAGACTGGAAACATAATGTCGGAATAAATGGGTCTTATTCCAGGTGGCAGGCAGTGACTAGTGGTGTACCACTGGGATCGGTGCTTGGGTCCTAGTTATTCATGACATGTATAAATGACATGTATGAGGAAACCGAATGCAGTATTTCCAAGTTTGCTGACACCACAAAACCAGATGGGATTGAGAGTTCTGAGGTGTCAGAGTGATCTAGACAAGTTGATTAAGTAGTATAACACATGGCAGGTTCAGTATAACTTGGATAAATATGAATTTGTACTCCTTCAGAGTGAAAAATAAAGACAATATTTCAAAGTTTGTGAGAAGATTTGTAGCTCGGGTGCTCGTTGCTGTGGTTCTGTCCGCCGAGCTGGGAATTTGTGTTGCAGACGTTTCGTCCCCTGTCTAAGTGACATCCTCAGTGCTTGCAAGCCTCCTGTGAAGCGCTTCTGTGATCTTTCCTCCGCCATTTGTAGTGGTTTGAATCTGCCGCTTCCGGTTGTCAGTTCCAGCTGTCCGCTGCAGTGATCGGTATATTGGGTCCAGATCGATGTGCTTATTGATTGAATCTGTGGATGAGTGCCATGCCTCTAGGAATTCCCTGGCTGTTCTCTGTTTGGCCTGTCCTATAATAGTAGTGTTGTCCCAGTCGAATTCATGTTGCTTGTCATCTGCGTGTGTGGCTACTAAGGATAGCTGGTCGTGTCGTTTCGTGGCTAGTTGGTGTTCATGGATGCGGATCGTTAGCTGTCTTCCTGTTTGTCCTATGTAGTGTTTTGTACAGTCCTTGCATGGGATTTTGTACACTACATTTGTTTTGCTCATGCTGGGTATGGGGTCCTTCGTTCTGGTGAGTTGTTGTCTGATAGTGGCTGTTGGTTTGTGTGCTGTTATGAGTCCTAGTGGTCGCAGTAGTCTGGCTGTTAGTTCAGAAATGCTCTTGATGTATGGTAGTGTGGCTAGTCCTTTGGGTTGTGGCATGTCCTCGTTCCGTTGTCTTTCCCTTAGGCATCTGTTGATGAAATTTCTTCACTCGAGGGTCATCTACTTGTGGACATCATTACCACAGAAGACTGTGGCACCCGGGTGACTGAATATATTCAACAAATAGATTGGTAAGTTTTTAGATATTAAAGGCATCAGAGGTTAAGAGAAAGAGGGATATGGCATTGAGATAGAGGATTATCTAAGATTGGTTGGAATGGCAAAGCAGGCTCGAAGAACCAAATGGCCTACTTGTTTCTATTTTCTATAAAAAGTATGGTGCTACAAAAAAAAACTAGTGGGTTTTGTGAAGATTTGTAGCTCAGGTTGATGCTCTGGATGTAGGTTTGCTTGCTGTGCTGGAAGGTTCATTTTCAGAAGTTTTTGTCACCATACTAGGTTACATTTTCAGTGAGCCTCCGGATGAAGCAATGTTGATGATCCATGCTTTCTATTTATATGTTTGGATTTCTTTGGGTTGGTGATGTCATTTCCTGGTTATTTTTGTCAGGGGGTGGTAAATGGGGTCCAAGTCAATGTGTTTATTGAGAACTCTATCAACAGACACATTGACTTGGACCCCATTTATCACCCCCTCAGAAAAGGAACAGGAAATTACATCACCATAGGAAATGACATCACCACAGAAAATATCACCAACCCAAAGAAAACTAAACATATAAATAGAAAGCAGGAATCATCAGCAGTGCTTCTATCAACCATGGTGGTAGAGATTCCTCACTTGAGGAAGAAGGTGGACGTTTTGGAGGTCTGCTTGTCGAAGCTGGCATTATCAGAAGAGATGTGATGGAGATGGAGGCACTGGAAGCATGGAATAGAGTCTTTACAGGATGTAGGGTGTAAGGATTTATAATTAAAGTAACTGGGAGTCAGTTGGTTTGTAGTGGATATCAGTGGTCAGCCTATCCCCAGAAATGAAAACAAAGATGTTGAGGAAGGGAAGGGAGGAGTCAGAGATGGACCAGGTGAAGGTGAGAGGAGGGTGGAAATTGGAAGTGAAATAAATAAACATTTCCAAATGTGGGCAAGAGAGGTAAGCAGCATTGATGTCCTGGATAAAAGGTTTTGGGTTATGAGACTACCCACCCCAAAAGGGATTGGCATAAATGGGGCCCATGCAGGCCCATGGCCACCCTATTGACCTGAAGAGTGTGAGGTGTTAAAGGAGAAGTTGTTCAAAGTGGAAGGTACACTCAGCCAGAGGGGGAGGGTGATGGATGTGGATATTGACCTTTTTTTCCAGGAAGAAGCAGACAGCCTTGACCATCCTGATGGGGAATGGACATGTAAAGGTTTTGCATTTCCATGTGAAGAGGTGGTGGCTGCAGCCCATGAACTGGAAATTCTGAAACTAATGTAAAACATCAGGGGAATTGCAGATATAAGTGGGAAGGTACTGGACAAGGGGGGACAAAGTCAAGTCGAGGATAGAAATAGATGAGATCTGTGAGACAGGAGCAGACAGGAACAATGGGTTCGCCTGGGCAGTCCTGTTTGTAGATTTTGTGAAGGAGGTAGAAGTGATCAGTGTTGAGGGGCTATGAGTTTGGAGGCAGCGATGGGGAGATCACCAGATGAAATGATATTAGTCACCCATGTGGACAATGGTGAGGTCATGGTCCTGGGAGATAGGAGGAGGTGTCCAAGAGCTGGTGCTGTGCCTCTGCAATGTAGATGTCAGCATGTTTAGACCACAACAGCAACCCCCCACCCCCACCTTGTCAGTTCAAAAGGAGATACATTTGAATTAGCAAGTGGGGACAGAGGAATCAACATCAATGGCGACAATTCTCAATGAACAAGTCGAGTACAGGTTAAAAAGTCAGGGAGGGCTTAGGTGGAGGGAGAGTACTGGAGGCAGGTGATGGGGAGAGGACTCTTGTCCATAGAAATAGGCACGATGGCAAAGAAAGAAGAGAGGAGTGTTGTGCCTGAAATTCATTGAGGTGGTGGGTGCAGGGGGACAAAATTAAGACCTTTGCTGAGTACAGAATGTTCAGCATCAGAGTGTGGAAGAGCAGAAGGGATAGTAAGTACACAACAGGAGGTAGGGTTAGAAGAGGGATGGAGTCAGAGAGAAGGGGAGGGGAGAAACATTCTGGAGGGGTATGGGTGTCTCTAAGTTGTTGCATCTTGCATTTCTTAATGCCTGAAAGGCAAAGTTTTTGTTAGC
The DNA here is from genome assembly GCF_037043375.1 of Chiloscyllium plagiosum. Taxonomy (NCBI): domain Eukaryota; kingdom Metazoa; phylum Chordata; class Chondrichthyes; order Orectolobiformes; family Hemiscylliidae; genus Chiloscyllium; species Chiloscyllium plagiosum. The sequence continues at coordinate 1,147,966 of NW_028270139.1, forward strand.
ATGTCAAATGAGCCAGAGTATAAAGTGGAATTGTAGGGGGGCAGGATAGCTCTGCAGTGGTGCTGATTTGAGAGAGAGAGAGAGAGAGACCGAGAGTGTGCATATGGCGACACATGGCACTGAGTGTGGATCTCCGAATGCTGTGAGAACAGCTGTCTGAGGAGCATTGTACATCGGTTAAAAATGCCTTTTTTTTTGCAACTGCACAGTAGCTCTGTGGTCAAATTCCAGTATAATCTGTTCTGATATAATGTGATAGTTCTGTTCCTGTGCGGTCCCACGTTATAAGAAAATTGCATAATAGCAACACCATTCAAATCAATGGGACCGCAATCACGTTATATCCAATACAGGTAAGGGAAGTTAGCATTCTACAAATAATGGTCTAAATTCTTCAATCACATTATAGCCAATTCACGGTGAAGCAACACAAGTTATAGCAGAACTAACTGGACCACATCTGTCTCTTTTTTTTTAATCTCTCTGAAAAGATTGTACAGAACAAATGTGAGAATTCTTATGTACCGTACTTATAGGCACACTTCTTTGAATAAAGTATATTTTTGCAATAAAGAAATGATCATTTAATCTTGTTATTTTATCAGCAATATTCAGCCTACTAATTTCAAAGTAACCCCTAGGCTTGTGCAATATGTACCTTTTTGAATTCTGATGCTGATGCTCCATCAGTTTGTGATCTTTCCTCCATTACACTCTAAAAGTAGTAGGGAATCAGCTCCAAGCATACATTTTAATTGGTTACCCTGTTCAATGATGTTATTACACACCTCTGGAGTAGGTGGAACTTGAACCCAGACCTCCTTGTCCCGGAGTAGAGGCCCTAATGAACAGGTTTTAGGTCGTGAGCTTATTTGAGTTTATGATCTTCTCGTAAAAGTGAATTGTCCAACTCTGAACCCCTGCTTCATGATAATGAGCAATTGGATGAGAAAACTGCTTTCTACAGAATGTTGTGAAAGCTAGTGCAAATGTAATTCAAATGTTGTTTAACTTCAAATTAACTCCTGAATCTGATGATTTAAAAACTCGATCATCATAAATTGAGTTTAACCTGGAAATAAGTAATTTCTACACAATGTAGTAAGAGCTTTTAGTTCACAATTTTGAATAATTTGCCTACTGCTGATTTGAAGTATTTTTATTAAAAGCAGCAATGTAAGGTAACTGGCCCATGCATTTGAAGTTTGAGAACACCTTGGCTGATGAATAATGTATTTTTATATTTGCTATTAAGCATAATTCATTAAGTGCATCAGTAATAGCTGTGTAGATTTTCCAATTTTCTGTTTTAAATTGGATAGTGGTGTGGATTCTTATTTTCAATATTTTCGTTAATAAATGAAATATGTTTTATTTCACTTTCAGACATGATGCAAATCGTACTGCAGCCAGTGTTGCTGATATCCACAGACATGCGGGCATTGCTGAACGTTCACAGCCGCCAGGATCTTCCATGGTAAGATCCTTCAGAAATTATAAATGCTAACACACATTACTTCTGGTGATGGGACAGACTAAAAATACACAAATCGTGATCTTTATATTTGTGTTTGAATATGTTACAGGCTGTAATGGATGCTGGAGGTTCAAAGAATTCTTCACTAATTTCAAGAAAACTTCCTACAATGCCAAAACCACAATGGCACCCACCTTGGAAGCTGTACAGAGTAAGCAAATTATTATGTGAATCTCTTGCATAAATAACCTATTCATAGATATTCATCACAGCTAAAAAGTTTCATTCTGCAGCAAGAAAGTGTAAGTTAAAATGCTTTCTTTTTGCCTAACTGCATAAAATAATGCTTTCAAGTCAAACATGTGAGGCGCCAGAGACACGGGTTCATTTCCCGCCTCAGGTGACTGACTGTGCACATTCTCCCTGTGTCTGCGTGGGTTTCCTCCGGGTGCTCCGGTTTCCTCCCACAGTCCAAAAATGTGCAGGTTAGGTGAATTGGCCATGTTAAATTGCCCGTAGTGTTAGGTGAAGGGGTAAATGTAGGGGAATGGGTCTGGGTGGGTTGCGCTTCGGCAGGTCGGTGTGGACTTGTTGGGCCGAAGGGCCTGTTTCCACACTGTAAGTAATCTAATCTAATCTAATCTAATTCACCATCTTCAGATGTGCTCTAAACCAATGAGATTCCTTTCTAATGCCTTACTACAGGAGACCCTCGATTATCCAAACAAGATGGGCGGGCACTATTTCGTTTGGATAATCGATTATTCGGTTAATCGATTAAATACCTTTCCTCTGGGGCTCAGAGTTTTTTAAGTCCACTCCCTGTCCAGGAGAAGAGGCAGCAGCACACAGCGCGCGAGCCCCCCCCAAACCCCGTACAACACTGCCCCGCGCCCCCATCCAACGCCCCCTGCCCGTCAGCCCAACACCGCCCCTCCACCTCTCCCAAATCCACCCTATGCCCCCGTCCAGCACTACCCACCCAACACCGCCCACGTCCCTGTCCAACAGTGCCCCCTCCGGGACAGCTAATCTGGACATCAACAACAAGACTGCTGCTGCCTTTTGGAGGGTGAGTCTCCAAATAGCGCACAGCTGAGCACGCACAGGTAACTTTTTACTGTAACCTTTTGGTTTCACCTTTGCCCTGTACAGGACAATGTTGACCAGATTATCTGAGAAAGGGGGCTTTAGGGTACACTCCTCTGCAGTACTCCAGTGAAAGTATGGGGGGAGAGAGAGAGGGCAAGCAGTCAGTCGTTTGGAGATGGTGCCTGTTTAATCATTGTAAACAAAAGACTCGATCAGTGTTGAAAACGCGTCTTTGATGTAATGTTTCTATCGGGACCTCGAGATCTCCTTCAAATAATCCAATATTCAGATGATTGATATTTGGATAATCGAGGTTCCTCTGTATATGGATTATGATGTGCAATATAATGTGTCTGGAACTCTGTGCTTGATTGGGAAGGCAGTGTTACTCCTCGTTAATTGTGTGTAAAGTAACTTTAGATAAAAAGCTGCTGTGAGCTTAAATGCCAATATCCAAACTTGTCCATCTAGGTGGTGCTGTATTTTCTGCCATTAGATTTAGCAAAAGATAATTCTGTTGTATTTCTCAAGATTGGCGTGTAAAAACGTAATGCCTTTGAATTAAACTCACTCGTATTTGCTGCAGCAAATAAAATTTAACTACCATTTATAATGCGATAATTGTTCACTGTTGCCAGTCACCCTCTGGCACTGCAATAATGTGTGAAAATTCATTCATGATGTCCTCATAGTTGAAATTAACTGGGGAGTTTAAATATAAAATTTAACTTGGGAGGCAGTGGCCCAGTGGTATTATTGTTGGGCTCTTAATCCAGAGACCCAAATTATGTTCTGGAGACTTGGGTTCAAATCCTGCCATGGCTGATAGTGGAATATGAATTCAGTTTTAAAAAATGGAATTATAGGTCTGAATAAAGAATCTAATTTAACCCCTTGAATCCATTGATGATTGCTGGAAATATCCATCTGGTTCACTAATGCCGTTTAGGGAAGAAAACTATCAGCCTTACCTACACACAAACAGCAATGTAGTTGACTCTTAACAACCCTCTGGGCAGTTAGTGATGGGCAATACATGCTGGCCTAACCAGTGCCACCCACATCCTGTGAATGAATTGAAAAAGTAACTAAATTAACTTTTGACTTTGTCTTTCTGTCACTTAATTTTTCCTACTCCCTTTCTTTCTCTACCTGACTTAACAATATATACAATGACATTAATTTACATTTTTTCTCTTTATTGCAACAGTCTGGTTAAGGATCTGTGGAATTGCTTATCCTGTTCATTCTGGTTACAAGTACCCTGAATCTCTTGCCACGCTGTTATCAGCATTTTCAGAAACTTGTAATATAAAAAGTATTATAGAGTCGTAGAGATGTACAGCACGGAGACAGACCTTTCGGTCCAACTTATCCATGCCGACCAGATATCACAACCCAATCTAGTCCCACCTGCTAGAACCCGGCCCATATCCCTCTAAACCTTCCTATTCATATATCCATCCAGATGCCTCTTAAATGTTGCAATTATACCAGCCTCCACCACTTCCTCTGGCAGCTCATTCCATACACACACCACCCTCTGCGTGAAAAAGTTGCCCCATAGGTCTCTTTTACGTCTTTCCCTCCTCACCCAAAACCTATGACCTCCAGCAGTGGCTAACTGTGGGATCACTGGGAGACAATGAGGACTGCAGATGCGGGAGATTAGAGTTGAGTGTGTGTTACTGGAAAGGCTTAGCAGGCCAAAAAGCATCCAAGGAGCAGTCTGATGATGAATGCCATTTAGAATCATAGAATTTTTATAGTACAGAAGGAGGCCATTTGACCTATCGCGTCTGTATCAGTTCTCAACTAGTCCCATTCTCCAACCCCATCTCTGTAGCCCTTTAAAAATACCGCTTTTAGGTGCCCTGCCACACCAAAATATTGAATATTTCTCATTTCTTGGAATTCGGATATGACTAACATTTTTTCAACAAGAAATTATTTTTGAAAAAGTAATAGGTGACTCATAAAATCAATACAATTCAGTTAAAACTCAGAGCTTTGTTTTCCATAGTAGGAAAGGATTAGCAAAAGTTTTTGTAATTTTATCTTTTGCTCATCCTTTGTACAGTTACATGGTCAAAAAGATATGCTCCAATGTTGCTAATATTGATTAACACATTTGCCTTTAGGTAATTAGTGGCCATTTGGGCTGGGTTAGATGCCTTGCAGTTGAACCTGGAAATCAGTGGTTTGTTACTGGCTCAGCTGATAGAACTATTAAGGTAAGAATGGTTGTTGGAAGTCTGACTTTTAAAAACAACTCTTTTGGATTATTCGGGTGGTACTTTATTTTTGGCTTATATTTGAGCAATTCCCAGTGTCCGTCAGTCTAGTACCACAACTCTCTACAAGACAGTTACAGACATTTAGCTTCGCATTAGTTCTCCTATTACACCGAAAGTAGTAATACGGTGCCTATTTAATCGTACTAGCAAATGCATTTGTAATCGATGTGTCATTTTTCTGTTTGAGAAACATTTGAAAGGAGACTGTGAAGAGAGTATCGGGAAGTAGGCGAACCAGAATTGTTCAAGTCCAGGAAATAAAACTATAGATAGAAATAATTCAATACCAGAATGTTACAGCTGGAAATTCAGACTTCACTTGAAATTTGTTCAATATGATTTAGTAAATACAATAAAAACAACAAATTATAAGAATAGTATCATTTTAAGAATGTAGTTTACTAAGTAAAAATAAACAACTCCATAAGATTGAAGTGAAAACTAAATGCTTAATCTTGGAAATTTGGAGCAGAAATTGAAGATGCTAGAAATATTACAGTGCAGTCATTATCTAACGGATTTGATATTTTTCATGCAAACCTGAATCTGAAGGATGTTTCTCTGAAATATCAACTTTGCTGCCCTTTTCAACCAGCTTGTATGTTGCTTGCATTTTGTAGGGGAAATTAAATGCTGTTTTGTAATTCAATTTTCACAGTTGACTGCATTTCCATAGTTATATTTTAAAAGTTTAGTTATTATTGTATAGAAAGTTAATTGGTAATTATAGAACAACTGAGCTACTGTTAAAAAAAACTTGAAATTATTGCTTTTAAAATGTGGCAAGTATTTGTAATGTGAGAGCCCATGCAGATTAATTTTATGCCATTGATGCATCACTTTAAAGCTGGCTTGTTTTGGAGTGAGACACAGTTACTTTAAAAAAATATTTTGTTGCATAGATCTGGGATCTGGCCAGTGGTAAGTTGAAGCTCTCTCTGACTGGGCATATCAGTACTGTACGAGGAGTGGCAGTCAGTTCGCGCAGTCCATACCTTTTCTCCTGTGGTGAGGATAAGCAAGTGAAATGCTGGGATCTGGAATACAATAAGGTATACATTTTCACAACTTGGGCATTACTAAAATGAAGTTAATCTTTTGCAATTGGGGTCAATTAGCTCAATTGTCTGGATGGCTGATTTTCAATGCATAATGTCAACAGTGTGGGTTCAGTGCCTACAGCTGAGGTCATTGTGAAGATCCTATCTTCTCCACCTTGTCCCTTGTCTGAGGCGTGTTGATTCTCAGGTTAAATGACCACCATATATACCTCTGTGCCTCTCTCTGTCTCACTATCTCTCTCTCTCTCTCACCCTCTGTCTCTGTCTCCACGCTCTCTCTCTCTCTGTCTCACTCACTCTCACTGCGTGTCTCTCTCTCTCTCTCTGTGTGTCTCTCTCTCTCTCTCTCTCTTTCTGTCTGTCTAGGTAAAAACAATGACTGCAGATGCTGGAAACCAGATTCTGGATTAGTTCTGCTGGAAAAGCACAGCAGTTCAGACAGCATCCGAGGAGCAGTCAAATCGGCGTTTCGGGCAAAAGCCCTTCATCAGGAATACAGGCAGAGTGCCTGAAGGGTGGAGAGATAAATGAGAGGAGGGTGGGGAGAAAGTAGCATAGAGTAAAATAGGTGAGTAGGGGAGGGGATGAAGGTGTCTGTCTGTGTCTGTCTGTCTCCCTTCCCCAGCCACCCCACCCTGAGAAAGCAGGACTATGTGACTTCACTGGAAAAGCTCAGCAGGTCTGCCAGCATCTGTGGAGAGAAATCAGTATTAACATTTCGTCTCTCCACAATGCTGCCAGACCTGCTGTGCTTTTCAGTATTTACAGTATCTGCACTTTTCTCAGTTCTTATTTTCTGCAGTGACTTCTGCTTTACTTTTGATGTTTTGCAGTACTTTACCTCGGCTTTTCAATGGCGGCACTGATTTTGCATAATGTGTAAATTTATGAGCTACAGTTTATTTCTATGCTTCCTGTTTAATTAGGTTATCCGACATTACCATGGTCATTTAAGTGCAGTGTATGGACTTGATTTACACCCAACCATTGATGTCTTGATAACATGTGGCAGAGATTCAACTGCAAGGGTAAACAGTTTTTTAAAATTATTGTCTCTATAAGTGTAATACATTGTAAATCAGCCATTAATATAATCATACCCTAACATCTTTTGGGTTTTGATAAAGTGATGTATAAAACCTATTTCTCAGTTTTATCAGATTTACTTAAGTTTGGTTTAATATTGCATTTAGAGGAACTCTTGAAAAAATGTCTTGTTTTTGACATAGGTTTGGGACATACGAACAAAAGCAAATGTACACACTTTAATAGGGCATACAAATACAGTAGCGACTGTAAAATGCCAAGCTGGTGAACCACAGATTATTACAGGTAAATAATTATAAGTTTATTTTAAACAGCTGATTAAATATAGAGATTATCATCTTTCGCATCCCTTGATACTTAGAGATTGTGTGTTTGAGGAATCTGGGTATTTTCACCTCCGTCTACATTGTAGTTTTCTTGATAACATACTGATAATTGAAAACCTTCCTGAAGGGAAAGCAGGGAGTAGAAGTGGGATAAGTAAACAAATACAACACTTCTCTGGAGGGGATGTGAATGATAAAATAATGAAGAGTTGCTATCTGAAATATACTGCATTGACAGAAATACATATAAATCAGTCTTTCACTTAGCAGTAATGTTTGTCGGTTTGAATGATGATGAGTGTGGAGGTAAAATGGAAAGTGTTGCAACTCCAGTATTTAATGATGATTGGAAGTGATTGAGCAGGTCAAGATGTTATGGGGGTAGGGATCCCTTCTGAATGCTGGAAGGGGAGAACAAGGAAAGATGTGTTTAGTGGTGGCATTGTGCTGGAAATGACGGAAATAGTGAATGATAGTCAACTGAATTTGGACAACGGTGTTGGAGGGTAAAGCGAACTTTGTTATTGGTCTGTGAGGGATAAAAGGTGTACCTGAGTTTTGGAGCCTTTGTAGGTGGTTCATAGAATCCCTACAGTACAGAGAGTGGCCATTTAGCCCGTTGAGTCTGTACTTACCCTCTGAAGCATATCCCACCCAGACCCAATCCTCCACCCCAACCCTGTAAAATGGGGTTTTTACCATGACTGACCCACATAATCTTGGCATCCCTGGACACCATGGGGCAATGCACGTCTTTGGACTGTGGGAGGAAACAGGAACACCTGGAGGAAACCCGCTCAGACAATGAGAGAACATGGCAACTCCATACATATAGTTGTCTAAGGTTGGAATGGAACCCAGGCCCCTGACACTGTGAGGCACCAGTGCTAACTACTGTGCCATTATGCCGCTCCTTGTGAGGGAGCCCTCAGTTGAGCAAGAAGGCAACACTGATGTGAAAGGTCGCAACATAATAACGATAGAGAAACTGAGGAGCAAATGTATACATAAAGGAATCCAGGTTTTTAAATTCATTTACAGGATGAGGGTGGTGCTGTCTAAGCCAGAATTTATTGCCCATCCCTACTGCTAAGAGGGTCACCCACATTACTGTGGATCTGGAGCCACACTTAGACCAAACTAGATAAGGATAGCAGTTTCCTTGCGTTAAGGATATACACATAGACAAGGAAGAAACCATGGTCTCATTCGACGTAACGGCACTGTTCACCTCTATTGACAAAGCCCTAGCCAGAGAAACAAGAGCCAACCTGCTGAACAGACATAACAAACAACAGGACGTTGAACCCATCAACAAAGACAACCAACTCCCATTCCTAGACGTGAGGAGAATTCACCACTAAGATACACAGGAAAGCCACACACACAGACCAAGTCCTGAACTATGAAAGCAACCACCCCAATACACACAAACGAAGTTGCATCAAGACACTACTCAAAAGGGCTGCAGCACACCAGAACTGCAAAAAGAGGAAGAGGAACACCTATACAAGGATATTAGTGAACCAGATGGGGTTTTCTGACAGTTGACATTGGTTTTATAGTCGTCATTAGACTCATAATTCCATATTTTTTATTGGATTCAAACTCCCCCATCTGCCATGATGGGATTTGAATACAAGTCCCCAGAATATTACCTGGCTTTCAGAATTAACAGTCCAGCCAATAACACCACTAAGCTGTCACTTTCCCATAAAGTAGTTGAAATAGTTGGGGGAATGAATGGATTAATAGTGATTATTCATTAATGGAAATGGAGACAGAAAAAGTCAAGGAAGAGAAGAGTTTAAGGTAGACCATGTGAAAGTGATAGGAGGTTATAGATCAGACACAGAAGTTTCTTCAAATTCAAAGTTTGTGAGAAGATTTGTAGCTCGGGTGCTCGTTGCTGTGGTTCTGTTCGCCGAGCTGGAAGTTTTTGTTGCAGACGTTTCATCCCCTGTCTAGGTGACATCCTCAGTGTTTGGGAGCCTCCTGTGAAGCGCTTCTGTGGTGTTTCCTCCGGCATTTATAGTGGCCTGTCCCTGCCGCTTCCGGTTGTCAGTTTCAGCTGTCCGCTGTAGTGGCCGGTATATTGGGTCCAGGTCTATGTGTTTGTTGATGGAGTTTGTGGATGAGTGCCATGCTTCTAGGAATTCCCTGGCTGTTCTTTGTTTCGCTTGCCCTATAATGGTAGTGTTGTCCTAGTCAAATTCATGTTGCTTGTCGTCTGTGTGCGTGGCTACTAGGGGTAGCTGGTCGTGTCATTTCGTGGCTAGTTGATGTTCGTGGATGCAGATCGTTAGCTGTCTTCCTGTTTGTCCTATATGGTGTTTTGTGCAGTCCTTGCATGGGATTTTGTACACTACACTAGTTTTGCTCATGCTGGGTATCGGGTCCTTCGTTCTGGTGAGTTGTTGTCTGAGAGTGGCTGTTGGTTTGTGTGCTGTTATAAGTCCTAGTGGTCGCAGTAGTCTGGCTGTTATTTCAGAGATGTTCTTGATGTATGGTAGTGTGGCTAGTCCTTTGGGTTGCGGCATGTCCTCGTTCTGTTGTCTTTCCCTTAGGCATCTGTTGATGAAATTGCGAGGATATCCGTTTTTGGCGAATACCTTGTATAGGTGTTCCTCTTCCTCTTTTTGCAGTTCTGGTGTGCTGCAGCCCTTTTGAATAGTGTCTTGATGCAACTTCGTTTGTGTGTATTGGGGTGGTTGCTTTCATAGTTCAGGACTTGGTCTGTGTGTGTGGCTTTCCTGTGTATCTTAGTGGTGAATTCTCCTCACGTCTAGGAATGGGAATTGGTTGTCTTTGTTGATGGGTTCAACATCCTGTTGTCTGTTATGTCTGTTCAGGTTGGCTCTTGTTTCTCTGGCTAGGGCTTTTTCAATAGAGGTGAACAGTGCCGTTACGTCGAATGAGACCATGGTTTCTTCCTTGTCTATGTGTATATTTCTGATGATGTCCAAGAATTCCTGTGTTGATTGTATAGAGTGTCTGGATCCGCTGATCAGGTGTTTCAGTTTCTGCTGTAGTTCTTTAGCCAGTTTGTGTGATGGTGTCCCTGGTAGTGATACTATGGGTCTGAGTGCTGAACAGACATAACAGACAACAGGATGTTGAACCCATCAACATTGACGGCATACTTAAACTACTGGACTTGTGCCTCACAACACACTTCACATTCAACAACCAGATATATGAACAAATCAACGGAACACCCGTGGGCTCACCGATCTCAGGACTCATAGCAGAAGCAGTAATGCAAAGGTTAGAACAAACAGTCTTACCACAAATTCAACCCAAACTCTGGGTCAGATACGTTGATGACACCATTGTAATCATTAAAAACACGGAAATAGAGAAAACACACCGGATCATCAACTCCACACTCACAGGAATCCGATTCACGAGAGAGGAAGAAAAGGACAACCAACTCCTATTCCTAGACGTGAGGGTACAGAGAACACCAAACGGCGAATTCACCACTAAGGTACACAGGAAAGCCACACACACAGATCAAGTCCTGAACTATGAAAGCAACCACCCCAAAACACACAAACGAAGTTGCATCAAGACACTATTCAAAAGGGCTGCAGCACACCAGAACTGCAAAAAGAGGAAGAGGAACACCTATACAAGGTATTCGCCAAAAACTGATATCCTCGCAATTTCATCAACAGATGCCTAAGGGAAAGACAACAGAACGAGGACATGCCGCAACCCAAAGGACTAGCCACACTACCATACATCAAGAACATCTCTGAAATGACAGCCAGACTACTGCGACCACTAGGACTCATAACAGCACACAAACCAACAGCCACTCTGACAACAACTCACCAGAACGAAGGACCCGAAACCCAGCATGAGCAAAACTAATGTAGTGTACAAAATCCCATGCAAGGACTGCACAAAACACTATATAGGACAAACAGGAAGACAGCTAACGATCCGCATCCACGAACATCAACTAGCCACGAAACGACACGACCAGCTATCCCTAGTAGCCACACACGCAGACAACAAGCAACATGAATTTGACTGGGACAACACTACCATTATAGGGCAAGCGAAACAAAGAACAGCCAGGGAATTCCTAGAAGCATGGCACTCATCCACAAACTCCATCAACAAACACATAGACCTGGACCCAATATACCGGCCACTACAGCGGACAGCTGAAACTGACAACCGGAAGCGGCAGGGACAGGCCACTATAAATGCCGGAGGAAACACCACAGAAACGCTTCACAGGAGGCTCCCGAGCACTGAGGATGTCACCTAGACAGGGGACGAAACGTCTGCAACAAAAACTTCCAGCTTGGCGAACAGAAACACAGCAACGTTTCTTCAAATATCCTCTTCAGAATGAGAGCAGGAAATGAATCCAAAGCAATTAATAACATTTTAAAAAAAAAGAGTTGAGCAGACAGGCCTGGGTAGAACTGGAGAAAGGAATTTCCACATTTTCCGCAAAAAGATAGGCAGAGCTAGGGCCCTTACAGATGCTCATAGCAACACCTTGTATTGGTGGAAGTGAGTGCACTTGAGGAAATTGTACAAGGAAAGTACAAGCTCAAAGTGGAGGAGGATTTGGTGGATGTAGACTGTTTGGATCTCTTCCATTCAAGCAGAAATAGACAATCCTGAGACTATCCAAATGGGGCATGAAATATTCGTTGATTTGAATATCCATGCTAAAAAGGCAACTGGCAGGACCAGGAAATTTAAAGCTGTTATAGCGACCAGGACACCAAGAAAATGGCCAAAATAAAAATCGGTATAGTGGGGCAGGAATGGACCATCACAAAAAGGTAAAAACAATGACTGCAGATGCTGGAAATCAGATTTTGGATCAATGGTGCTGGAAGAGCACAGCAGTTCAGGCACTGCAGATGCTGGAAACCAGATTCTGGATCAATTGTGCTGGCAATCCTGTTGTTGATTTTGGGATAAGTAGAAGTCAGCTGCTGCATGACTGAAGCTGAAGGCCATGAAGAGAAGATCACTGGAAGAGCTGAGGCCAGTGACAGACCTGGCAATGGTAGTTTGATGTCTGTTGGTGGCGGTTTGGTTCAGCGCAAGGTAGGAGGAAATATGGGAGAAATAGCATTCTGCTTCTGTAGAGAGGAAGTTGATTTGCTAGACAACAGCACTGGCAGGCTTGATGACTGCATTTGAGTTGAACTTGAGAAAACAGAGTTCAGCAAGCTCACAGGGAGACAGTAGTATGACTGAGAAGAGTAGATAAATTGAGATGTCTAGTGTCACACTGACAGCTCTCAATGAAAAGATTGTGTGTGTGAGGGATCCAGGTAGATGGAGAAAACTGGACAGGGATAAAAGGATTTTCTGTCTGTCAGGATGACAGAAGTAGAAATGGAAGTGAAAACAATGAAAGAAATAGTCAGCATCATGCAATGTACCATTGATTTATGTTGGAATATAAGTGGATGAATCTGCGGCGTTTGCTAAGGATACATCCTTCACCGTTAGAACCTGGAAAGTTGGCGCAGAATGTGAATATATGGCAAGGGGAAAAATCAAAGAAAAAGGGCAGAGAGAAGTGAAGGTTAAGAGATTTGGTGGGGTGTAGCTACTGTTGAAGTAAATTTAGACTGAGTTAAATAGAGATTTATATGGTAAAAGGAAAGAGCAGCCTTCAGTTCACGAACCTTATGCCCTCGGAACCATATGCATCCTAGAGGTTAATATCAGTATAAATCTGTAAGCAAACTTGTACAAATAGAATTTGTACAGAGACAGGGAGTGACAGGCATTGGTGGGGATAGGAAAACAGTGGAGATTACTCCTATTATGAGTTGCTCAAACTTCTCCACTCCTGAAATGCTGAGATACTATTTGATCTTCTTAGTTTTGCCAGCATTTCTGTTTTTATTTCATAATTTCTAGCAACTGCAGTATTTTTGTTTTGGAATGCATTATCTTGCCTTGTTCCCAGCTACCAATAATTCATTCTCTTGTGATTTAATTTTGCATGTTCAGTAGTCAGTTATATGTTAGTAAAGTTTTGGGAGGGAAGTAGCTAATCTGATTATTGAGCCTACTGATGAATCTTTGAAGAAGGAAGCACCTGGGAAATTAACTCTGCTCACTTCACAATGAAACGGCTAAGAGGATTGAAGGACATTGATATTCATTCAGTTTAATTTGGGAATAGAGCTTGGCTTAGTTGGAATGACTTTGCTTAACTTGAGGTCGTTGACAGGGTGTGACTAGTGGTGTCCTACAGAATCTGTGTTAGGGCCTCAATTATTCACATTAATATCAACGACATTGATAATGACCTCGTCTATCATATGTTCAAATTTCTGATGACACAAAGTTAGGTGACATTGTTGAGGGTTCAGATGATGGCATGAAGTTATCAAAGGATATTGATAGATTCAATAAATGAGCAAAATTGTGGCAGGTGGAGTTCAGCGTAAACAAGTGTGAAGTTATCATTTCGAACCAACAAAGGATCGATCAGGGTACTTTCTAGAACGTTTGAAGTTAAATGCAATGGATTTCCAAAGAGACTTGGGGGTTCTGGTGCATCAGTTTTTAAAATGACATAAACAGGTGCAGAAAATAGTCAAGAAGGCTAATGGTTTCTGGCCTTGATATCTAGAAGATTGGAATATAAGGGTGCAGAAGTTATGCTGCAGTCATATAAAACCATGGTTGAACCTCACTTGAAGTACTGAGAGCACATCTTGGGAAGGATATATTGCCTTTGAAGAAGCATAGCATAGGTTTACAAGATTGATACCTGGACTTCAGGAGTTAAGTTATGAATAAAGATTATACAACCAAATTCTGGAGAATTTAGAAGGTTAAGGCTTATCTGATCAAAGTCTTCAAGATATTACCAGGAAAAGGCATAGTAGATTACAATTAACTATTTCCACATGTTAGCAGTTCTAGATCTAGGGGACTCAGTGTGAGATTTAGGGCCAGACCATTCAGGAGAAATGTTGCAAAGCTCACAAAGGGTAATAAAGGTTTGGAACAGAAACGGCAATTGATGCTAGTTCAATTTTAGATTTAAATCTGAGATTGATAAGTTTTTTGTTAAGCAAAGCTATTGAAGGAAATGGGCCAAAGGAGTTAATCTACAGATCAGCCATGATTTCATGAAATGGTGGAACAGGCTTGATATGCTAAACAACCCACTCCTGTTCCTATTTTACTAAGCTCTGACCTGGCCAGGACCAGTGGAGTAGTTGAGGAAAATTCAGATTACTACTAAAACAAATATGCAATATGGTGTATTTTGATTAGATTATATTACTTACAGTGTGGAAACAGGCCCTTTGGCCCAACAAGTCCACACCGACCCGCCGAAGCTCAACCCACGCAGACCCATTCCCCTACATTTACCCCTGCAACTAACACTACGGGCAATTTCGCATGGCCAATTCATTTAACCTGCACGTTTTTGGACTGTGGGAGGAAACCCACACAGACACAGGGAGAACGTGCAAACTCCAACACACATTCGCCTGAGGCAGGAATTGAACCCGGGTCTCTGGCGCTGTGAGGCAGCAGTGCTAACCACTGTGCCACCGTGCCGCTCTCCTAAGGAGAGGGTTAAAGCTGAACAAATTTTGATATAACCCGCTATGCACATTAATTTGCGTGTACAATCAACTTATTAGTTCCTTACATTAAAACAAAATGTTTGAGAAACTCAGAAGGTCTGGCAGCATCTGTAATGAATGAAATATAGTTAACGTGTTGAGTTCAGTATGATACTTTGAGCCGCAGTATTTTGAGTTTACTGATTGGACAACTGACACCAATTAGCAAAGTGTATTGGAGAAGTGTAGGTGGGAACATATACGTTGGGCAGAATGTCCATTATAGATGTTGAAGGGTGCTACAGTTGCATTCCGGATTATGCTATTGGACAGTACGAGCACAGCATCCTCTTGACTGTTGAGAGAATAAGTACCACTGTGGAACTTAATTGAGTATCTGAGACTGACCTGATTAATATCATTGACTCCTGTTAAGCAAAAGTATAGGATAACAGCTATATGTTAATTTATGTGTCTAGCATTGATTGTGTACTTTCTGTCCACAAATTAATTCACTGTCAATTTGAAAGTACTGCTTTTACATGCATGTCTGTGATGGGCAGTGTCTGGAAATGCCAACATGCTGCTATTGTTTTTTTATTATTAAACCAATAAAATTTCAAAATGACCTCTAAAACAATCTTAAGCTAGTGCATTTTTGGCAAATCTTAAATTTTTAATTCCCAATCATGGCATAAGTTACAATTTTGATAATGTGATTTAATTTATCTACAGATTTAGATAAATAAATCAGTTTACTTTTAAAAATCTATATTTGACTGGGCTTTTAAAAAATTTCATGTACTTAACCATTGGAAATATTCTATTTATTGTGCACTTTGCTGAATTTCCTAATCGGTCTTTAGTGTATTATAGTCATTCTAGAAAATTGTTCTCCTTGCCCTCTAAAGATTGGAGAGTATCTTTGCTTTTTCCAAAGGATTTTGAAACTAAATTGAATTCTCCAAGGTCTATTTTATGAAAGTTTGTTTCAGTTAACAAACGGTTTATAATAAACCAGACAGACAAGTGTCCCTTATGACGTATACCACCAATCATCTTGTTCTTTTTGATTATGGAAAGCTATATTTATTAAAAACTATACAAGTCAGATATTCAATGAGCATATCTAATGAGCAAACTTTTATGCTGCGGTAAGATAAATTACATCTTAGTTTATTTTGAAAATTTTAAGCTCCTTGAATACCCTTGTATTTTTGTAACTGTGCGAATGCTACAATAAGTTTTTTTTTCTTTTAGGAAGTCATGACACAACCATACGACTCTGGGACTTGGTGGCAGGGAAAACTAGAATTACATTAACCAATCACAAGAAGTCTGTTCGTTCTCTCATTCTACATCCAAGACAGTATGTCTAAAGATAATGCGTTCCTTCAATATACTGTTAGAAGTCATAGAGTCAGAGAGGTACAGCACGGAAACAGACCCTTCATTCCAACTCATTCATGCCAACTGGATATCCTAACCTAATCTAGACCCATTTGCCAGCACATGGCCCATATCCCTCTAAACCCTTCCTATTCATGTACCTATCCATGCTGAAATTGTACCAGCCTCCACCACTTGGCAGCATATTCCATATACGTACCACCCTTTGCATGAAAAGGTTGCCCCTTAGATCCCATTTAAAATTTTCTCCCTCACCCTAAACCTATGCCTTCTAGTTCTGGACTCTCCCACCCCAGGGAAAAGACCTTGCCTATTTACCCTAACTATGGCCCTCATGATTTTATAAACCTCTATAAGGTCACCCCTCAGTCTCCAACGTGCTAGGGAAAATGGTCCCAGCTATTCAGCCTCTCCCTATAGCTCAAACCCTCCAATCCAGGCAACATCCTTGTATATCTTTTCTGAACCCTTTCAAGTTTCACAACATTCTTCCGATAGTAGGAAGGCTAGAATTACACAATATTCCAAAAGTGGCCTAACCAATGTCCTGTACAGCTACAACATTACCTCCCAACTCGATGCTCTGATCAATAAAGGAAAGCACACCAAATGTTGTCTTCACTATCCTACCAACCTGAGACTCCACTTTCAAGGAACTGTGAACCTGAACTCCCAAGGTCTGTGTGGTTAGCGACACTCCCCAGGACCTTACCATTAAGTGCATAAGTCCTGTCCTGATATGCCTTTCCAAAACGCAGCATGTCACATTTATCTATATTAAACTCCACCTGCCCATGGCACTTCTCAGCCCATTGGCCCATCTAATCAAGATCCCATTATTGTCTGAGCAAACCTCCTTCGCTGTCCATTACACCTCCAATTTTGGTATCATTTGCAAATTTACTAACTATACCTCCTGTGTTCACATCCAAATCATTTATATAAATGATGAAAAGCAGTGGACCCAGCACTGATTCTTGTGGCACTCCACTGGTCACAGACCTCCAGTCTGAAAAGGAACCCTCTTCCACCACCCTCTGTCTTCTATGTTTGAGCCAGTTCTGTATCTAAGTAATTAGTTCTCCCTGTATTTCATGTGACCCAACCTTGCTACCCAGTCTACCATGAGGAACCTTGTCGAACACCTTACTGAAGTCCTTGCAGATCACGTCCACCACTCTGCCCTCATCAATGCTTTTTGTTACTTCTTAAAAAACTTGATCAAGTTTGTGAGACATGATTTCCCACGTACAAACCATGTTGACATTCCCTAATCAGTCCTTGCCTTTCCAAATACATGCAACTCCTGTCCCTTAAGACTTCCTCCAACAACTGATGTCGGGCTCACCAATCTATAGTTCCCTGGTTTTTCGTTACCACCGTTTTAAATAGTGGCACTACGTTAGCCAACTTTCAGTTTTCTGGCACCTCACCTGTGACTATTAATGATACAAGTATCTCAGCAAGGGGCCCAGCAATCACTTCCCTAGCTTTCCAGGGTTTCCTAGAGTTCTAGGGTGCATCTTATTAGGTCCTGGAGATTTATCCACCTTTATGCATTTTAAGACATCTAGCACACCGCCTCTGTAATCTGGTCATTTTTCAAGATATCGCCATCTATTTACCCACATTCTGTGACTTCCATTTCCTTCTCCACAGTAAACACTGATGCAAATACTAGTTTAGCATCTCCCCCATTTCCTGCATTTCCACACACAGGCTGCCATGCTGATCTTTGAGGGGCCCTATTCGCTCCATGGTTACCCTTTTGTCCTTAATGTATTTATAGAATCCCTTTGGATTCTCCTTAACTCTATTTGCCAAAGCTATCTCATGTCCCCTTTTTACCCTCCTAAATATACTCCTACTGCCTTTATACTCTTCTAAGGATTCACTTGATCTCTGCTGTCTGTACCTGCTGTGTGCTTCCATCTTTTTCTTTACCAAAACCTCAATTTCTCTCGTCATCCAGCATTCCTTACACCTACCAGCCTTGCCTTTCACCCTAACAGGAATGTATTATCGCTGGAATCCCATTATCCCATTTCTGAAGATTTTCCATTTTCTAGCCATCCCTTTGCCTGTGAGCATCCACCCCCAGACAGCGTTTGAACGTTCTTGCCTAATACCATCAAAATTGGCCTTCCTCCAGTTTGGAACTTCAACATTTAGAACTGGTTTATCCTTTTCCATCACTATTTTAAAACTAATAGAGTTAGTTGCTGTTAGTTTTAAAATAGTGATCTCTTTAAAACATGGATGATTTTTAAAAACATAATTGGAAGATGTGCATACATTGAAGTTCTTTGTCTTCATTCTTATTATTTTAATTATTTGTTGCATGCCAAATATTAAAATACTCCTTTTTGTCATAGATATACTTTTGCTTCTGGTTCTCCGGATAATATAAAGCAGTGGAAATGTCCAGATGGTGTTTTTATTCAGAACCTTCCAGGTCATAATGCAATCATCAATACACTTGCTGTCAACTCGGATGGTGTGCTCATATCAGGAGGTAAACAATCAGGAAATAATAGAGATAAACTGAGCTGAGCAAGATAAATATTTCATTTCTAGGTAATTTTTGTTATTTTAGGTACAAGTGAGAAGTTATTTGGCTGTATATTTTTCCTTATATAATCTATCTTGTTAGCAATGTAAATGCAACTAAAATTTCAGTTTTACTTAAAATTACAGCTTAATAAATTGCAGTACCTTATGAAATGTGTAGTTAGATGAATTGTAGAGAAGTTATTGAACTTCATTAGTTTTAATTGCAGTGAACAAAAGTAGATCTGTCCCATTATACTGTGATGAGAATTTGCTATGTTTATTTGAAACAATGCTCAATTGCTCGACAAGCAATTTAAAGGAATAGCTTTTGATTTGTCAAAGAAAAATATTGTCCTTCCAAAATTTATTATAAAACACCTGTATGAAAACACATCACACTTCAGGCAAAAGATATAATATCAGAAACTTAGATTTTTTTGCATTTAGCTGTTTTATGTCAGGTCAGTTTTTATGTGAAATTTATATTAACAGCTGATAATGGTACCATGCACCTGTGGGACTGGAGAACTGGGTACAACTTCCAACGAATACATGCTGCTGTGCAGCCAGGCTCCTTGGACAGTGAATCTGGAATTTTTGCATGTACCTTTGATCAGTCAGAAAGCAGATTACTTACAGCAGAGGCTGATAAAACAATCAAAGTCTACAAAGAAGATGACACTGCGGTATGTATTGATCTTAATAATTTTTTTATTTAAAAAAGAGGATTTTTTTAAAAAAGATAATAAACTATAGTTCTGTATTTGTTTCTCTGGTTTGTTATAACTGGGAACTGTTGGGAATACAGGTTACAATTTTATCTTTGGACCTCTGTTCAAATTTATTCCAGTCTCAAAAAAAAACCTTATCTAGTAGCTGCATTTGTGATGGAGTCTTAGTCAATTTGCTTTGAAAATTGCCATGGCACTAATTTATCTCTAGCTTGGTATTATATCTGTAATACTACATCTGTAAATTGCTTTCAGGAAAGACATAAAAAGCTTGGCTTTGTACATTTTTGTGTAAGAGTGTTTTCCACTAAAAGGAGAATAAAATAGAAGTAATATTGCAAATGTTGATGTTTACAAAATTCATTCCATTTAATTCCAAAGCTACAATCTGGATTATATTTTAATATGTCAAACTTCTTCAATTTGCTTTGAAAATCAAAAGATGAATTCTGAGATGGAGTCTTTTCTTTGACACAATTTTAACTTCTTCCTTCTTGTAAGGCTATCTTGTGCCAATTTCCTCTTTTCCAAATGAACTTGTTTCTGAGCTGTGCCTGATACTCTTGAATTAACGTTGCACACACAACAATGATTCCATGTAAGTGGTGAATTGGGTAGTTAGATTATTGTAGGATTCTCTTCTATTGGTGTGGAAGAGCAGTCATTTCAAGAGATTCCCTGGCTATAGCTCTGCAGTCTTAATGCTAAGTGACAACTCCTTCTCATTAATGAATCAGAAAATAACTGAAGATAAAAGGAAATTGTGATCAAAAATGTGATGAGCCTTAAGTTAAAATGTTAATAAATTTGAGGAACCCAGTTATGAAAAAATAATTGCCTAACTAATTCAGTAATATGGAATAATGTGCACTTGAAAGAAATTATAATTATTGAGATGGATTTTTAATAGTTGTGACAGCTTTATCCCATTGCATGGTAAACCAATCCAGTCAAATTCATCGCAAAACTAGAACCTTAGCTGAGAGAGATGTCAAGTCAATAAAAGAATGTAGGCTGCACTAACTTTTGACGAGATCCTGCAAAGTAATGTTTATCAGAGTAACTGAAGGTAGTTATAGCAAGATGAGGTTAGTTTAAGATTAAATGCAATTTTTAAATACACCTTAAGAAACAATTCAATATTCAAACAAATACATAGGACAAAATTATATTCTTAATCTGGTATAATTTCTAAATAATATGGAGTGCCTTTATCTTAACCTTTAAAGGGGAAATGTGATTTTGAACTTGAGCATTTTTTATTCCCCATGAAGTGACTGAAATATCACTTGTGTATTCATATGTTTTTTTTAAATACTTTGAGTTTCTG
Source organism: Chiloscyllium plagiosum (assembly GCF_037043375.1). NCBI lineage: Eukaryota > Metazoa > Chordata > Chondrichthyes > Orectolobiformes > Hemiscylliidae > Chiloscyllium > Chiloscyllium plagiosum. Next base: position 1,168,876 of record NW_028270139.1, read on the forward strand.
CAGCTGGAAGAAAACAGACTGCTATTGTGCTTTGTTAAAATCTGGTAGGCACAAAGAGTGCTTGAGGATCATAATAGCCTCTTCTTGCTGGAAATCTCATTTAAAGTAAACAAACTCCCAGGTGCCAGATTAGGAAGGATACTAGAGCCATCTTACACATCCCCATCAGCAGCACTATCTGAGAACCTAGCAATGGAAGATGTTTTAAATTCTCATACTGCTTAAATACATTTAACACTTTAATTGCTTGATTTATTTTCTGATTTTCTTTGCAGTATCATTATTTACATTGACTTGGCAGATTTTGTGCTGCTTACTCTGTCAGTAATGGGTTGAACAAACCTTGACATGCTGTATTTTAGTCTTAGCGTCGAGAAGATCATCTCAAAATACTTCATAGGTTGTGAATAACCTAATTCAGTCTCCGATAGTTGCGAAGGATCAGGATTCAGTAATTATGAAAGGGCACTTACATTGGCAGGTGAAGAAATTGGCTCTGTCCTTTCCAATACTTAGTTGATGGAAATTTCTGCTGATATACTCATGTTGGGCAAGTAGTCAGATAATTTAGAGACAATGGAGGGCTCGAGAGACGGGCAATGTGGTTGAGATAGGTGTTTTGAGCAATGTTTAGCATTGTATTTTCACAACACTGACAAGTAATGGCAGCCAGATGAGAAAAACGAGAGACCAAGAATTGATTCTTGGTGGACTGCAAAGATATTCTACAAAATTTTAACTAAAGATTATTTATCTGCAGTAAAGTTAGCAAAGAAATAATGTTTTCTCTTTTTTTTTAACCTAGACGGAAGAAACTCATCCAGTCAACTGGAAACCAGAGATCATCAAGCGGAAGAGATTCTAAGTGACTTCCATTTAAAATTCTTAATGGACTTCGTGCTGAATTTTAAAATTCTGAAGTAATCTTCCCCCATCTTTAGATTGTCACCTGCACTCTGTCCCAAATTCGCAATCATTCACTGGCTGAAAAGCAGACTTCTCTTGGGACCACTGATCAACATTGCTTTATCAACTTTGCCAGGAGAATAATTGGTAGATTTCTTTGGTGAGAAAAAAATTACACAAGTGTTTGCCTTTTTGCAGCATTTCACCAATATGAAGCAAAGATTGTGACAGTGTCATGGAGGGCACAGGTACAAACTAGTATGTTGTCAGTCCATAATACAATGAGTATATTATTGCAGTGTCCTTCTGCCAACTTATGTTAGAAGATGTAATTTATGGAATTTTGCTTCTGACTGAAACATGGCTAACGTTCTGGAGAATGTTTCAAACTTGTTGTAATTCAGTTGTACAGTGTTTCATTATGATAAACTGTACAAATCTTTGTCAGTGATGAAAGGTTAAACTATCCTGTTCCAGGACTGGTTGATATTCCAAGAACTGCTTGAATCTGCAATGTCGAAAGTTTTTTAAAAATACTGTTAAAGCAGGCACAGTTTCTACAATGGAAACAAATTCTGCAAAGATATTTACAAAATAACCTTTAAACTTTTCTTTTGAGGAGACATGGGCTGTCAAGAAATATGTAGAAATATGACTTTTTTCAACCTCACCATTAAATTTGCTTTTACATTCTTAGAGCTTAAAAGAATTTTGATGTTGTGTTTTATCACTTTCTGAACTTGAAAGAGGTTTCGTGAAGACTGGATCATTCCAGCAACAATTAAAAAGGTGTTCGTGTTGCGCTGAACGGGACATTGGTTAGGCCAGTTTTGGAATATTGCATGCAATTCTGGTCTCCTTCCTATCGGAAAGATGTTGTGAAACTTGAAAGGATTCAGAAAAGATTTACAAGGGTGTTGCCATGGTTGGAGGGTTTGAGCTATAGGGAGAGGCTGAATAAGCTGGAGCTGTTTTCCCTGGAGCATTGGAGGCTGAGGATTGACCTTATAGAGGTTTATAAAATCTTGAGGGCTATGGGTAGGATAAATAGACAAGATCTTTTCCCTAGGGTGAGGGAGCCCAGAACTGGAGGACATAGGTTTAGGGTGAGAGAGCAAAGATATAAAAGGGACCTAAGGGGCAATTTGTTCACACAGAGGGTGGCGAGCGTGTGGAATCAGCTGCCAGTGGAATTGGAGGAGGCTGGTACAAGTATAGCATTTAAAAGGCATCTGGATGGTTATATGAATAGGAAAGGTTTAGAGTGATATGGGCCAAATGCTGGCAAATGGGACTAGATTAGGTTAGGATATCTGATTGGCATGCACGAGTTGGACCGAAGGTTCTGTTTCCTTGCTGTACATCTCCCTGACTCTGATTATTCCAAGCATGCTATTGAAACATACTTTAATACCAGCACTCAGAAGGCCAGTCATTTAGGATTTGTTAGATTGGTTATGACACTATACACAACACAGAGTTTGATAAAAGGGGTAATTGTGGTCCAGACAGGTAGAAACTATTTATGAGGGAGATGGTAAGCAGGGATTATTGAGGGACAATATAGTTAAATTATCACATTTAGAGCTGCTCAAAGATTAACCTGTTGTTAATCAATTCCAAAAGATTTATAGGCAATATTTGCGTGAGGGTAAATTCTTTCCTTCTGGCTACCTAGTTAAGTTTATGGGGTTATGTAATGAAGACCCTAGCAAAGAATAGTTTTCAATAACTGTTTCTGCGAGATTCTTTACAAAGTAAGAGTTTTCCGTTCGGAGGTCATTTTCCTTGGTTCATTGCAATTGAATATATATGGAATTGTTCATTGAAATCAGTTGTAAATTGACTGGCACACTTTTACTCGTAGGCCTTAGCTTTGAATCTAGCACACATCTTTTGGGTAATGGTGAATTTTTCTGGGTAGCAAATATATGAACTGAAGAGTTGTTCTATCATTGTTAATTGAATATTTTATAGTAGGGAACTTACTGACTATTTTCTGCAGTCCCGGATGCAGTTAGTGTGATGGGGTGCCATTTACACACACACTTGAAGAAATTATAATTTTTAATTATTCAATTTCAGCTGGTGTGATCATTTTTCAGATCTGGTTGACTTTATTTTGAATTCTGTGTTGGTGCAGTGTAACTTACACTAAATTAAAATCCCTTTCAGTAATAATAAAAGTTTAAGAATCACTGTCAGAAAGGCAACATCAATTTATTTAATTACATTTAAGTGAGTTTCAGAACGGTCATTAACATATTCCCTTTGTCTTAACATATTCCGATTGCCTTGAAAAGGTGAAAAGAATCAATTTCTTTGATTCTCTTAAAATATTTCGGTACAGAATGTTGAATATTTGTATTCTACCCCACGTTCCCATTTTACTTGTCACTACCTCCTTTCCTACTCTTTCTCTCATACTACTTCTCTACCACTGTATCTCATTCTCTCAATTCTTTCCCATTCTGTTGTTCCTCCCTTCCCCAACTCTCACTGCTTAATCCTCAATCTTGCCCCATTCTGATCCTCTCACGTAAACATTCTCTCTCCACTTTTTCCAGCCTCTATCTCTCTTAATTTCTCTCTTGCTTACTTATCTCTCTGTCTTTCTCACCCCTTTCTCATATCTCTGACATCTGCATCACCTTTTCCTCTTCCTTCTCTTAACATTTTCCTCTCACCACCCCTGTCTTATCATATTCCCTCTGTTGTCCCTTGCCCCGATCTCTCTTAACATTGGTTGGTTACTGAGACGCACATACGGGACCTTGTTTCTGGGTGGTCACTCTGCTGAGAAAGTTCACGCGCATAATTTTGTGTCTCATCTTTTCCTGCTGCACTGGTAATGTCCTTATGGGCCGTAGCTTTATACTCCTTTCCTTGTCCCTTGATATAGACAGTAATATTTCAAATTCAGTCATCCATTGTGTGGTTGTGGTGTCTTTTTTAATTGTACTAGCTCTGTGCAAGTTCAACTTGATGTGTTCATTTCCTGCTCTTGGTGACTGTGTCCAGGATGTTATGAAGTCAGGTTGATATTTAATTTGTCATTGAAGGCTTCAGTTTGATGTATTGTATGGAAGATAGATATTTTTTGAGTTTTTTGAGAATCTGGACTGATTTGGGGGCCAGTGATTGGGAAATAGGTGACTGAAACTCCTTAGGACATTAAAACATTTTTAGAGAAAGTTTCTTGGAAATCATGACCCTTGTGATTGCTTTTTGCATTAGAGTCCTTTGTTGGGGCAAGTTGAATAATGCTTTGAACTTGGAGAGTCTGATTATTTGAAATTAGTTTGAACAAAGCCAGCTATCTGAAATGGCTTGGCAGAGTGAACCAGGTGAAACTTAATTGCTCTTCTGGAAGAGTGACTGAAAGAACCTCTCAATATTTTGTTTCCAAGCTGAGTCTGCCAAGACCCCCAGAGATAACCATACATGATTAGTGAATTGACTGCATGTGAAAGAACTCCAGAATGATGGTCTTTGGAACATTCTACACCAATTGCATTTTCCTTCTGGAACAGCCATCTTTGGCCAGAGTGATTTTATTTATAAGTGAAATTCTGTTGGGGGTAAAAAAAAATTTCCTTTTATCTACTGTGTGTGTGTGTGTGTGTGTGTTTTGGATTATATAGAGTGATAAATGTTTATATTTTAATATTACAAACTATTAACTGACTCTGAATCTTCATTGGCTGGTTTTGTTTATAATTAATTGATAAAACCATTTATTAAAGATAACTGGTTACTGGATCTCGTCAAAGTCTAATTTAGAGAAAGCATGTGATTGAATGTATTGTGAGTTGGTAAAATATTGTATGTTCTGACCTATGGAATAATGGTACTAGAATAACAGTGCACTCCTCATTCTGGTCATAACATGGGGACCCATTTCAGTGTGTCCTAGTTGTATCTCGGTAAAACAGGAAGAAAGCCCATTCTCACATAGACTATTGTCCAGACGGGTATTTTGAACAGCATACTTTGGGTGCACCACTGTCTGCCACTGTCCTGATATGTTTTCCTGTTCAATTATAAATGTCTTTTCTTTCAAATATGAGCCTCAGCCTTAATGTCTGTGATTAGAATTCTTCTCCCTTCAGCCATATGTTCTCCACACCGTACTTTCCTATCACCTGGGGTTGAGCTGTACATGCTGGTCCAGACCATAAGTGGTTACGTCTGATTTATAAACAGTTATGTGAGAAATATCATAATGCCTTGCAGCATTCGCTCACCTTATTCCATCTGTCAATAACATTTTCACCACTGTTCTGCTCTTCCACAGTTCTGTGGACAACAACAGTCATACAACAGATATGCAACAGTAAGCTCGACCTTAAGCTAAATTGCTAGCTCACTTTTATTGGCACTGCTTTCATACACTCATGATTGGTCTTAATTAATTTGAAAATAGCAGACTTGGACCAACATTTCTTTCCCCACAAACTGTATGTAAAATTCAATTATTTTGCTCCTACCCAGGGGTGCTTTCACAGTTAGGTTTAATTACTAACCTGTCTAATTGGTCAAAACCAGGTCTAGTCTTGCTTTTTCTCTGGTCGGTGCTATAACATGCTGATCTAAGAAATGGTGTCCCCAAAAAAATTAAACTCCTCATTTAGATTTCTTTTTAAGTTAGCTCAGTTTGCTGGACAGCTAGTTTGTAACAGAGTGCTGCCAACAGGGTGAGTTCAATTCCCATTCTGGCTGAAGTCTCCACAAAGGACTCTTCTCAACTTCTCCCCTCACATGAAGGATTGTGACCCTCGGGTTAAACTCTCCACCAGTTGTCTCGCCTAATAAGAGAGCAATCTTCTTCGACGATGGAAATTTTGAAGGTTCTTTTTATAAGATATGGACTGCCATATTTCTCATTGGGATGGATTTTCCTTTCTATTGGGCATTTTTTAAAAGAGAGAGCTTCTGCCCTCACCAGGGGAGAGTCTATCAGATTATGTGCTCAACAGCAGGTATGGCAGCAGCCGAGGAACAGAAGAATCGATGTTTCAGGCGTAAGCCCTTCATCAGGAATGAGGCTTGGTGGGTCAGAGCTGAGAGATAGATGGGAGGGGGTGGGATTGGGAGGAGGTAGCTGGGAAAGTGATAGATGGGAGGTGATAGATCTGAAGGGGCAGTGATGGAAGGTGGTGCCGAGTTGGAGGCTTGGGACTGGGATAATGTGTGGGGAGGGGAAATGAAGAAGCTGTTGAAATCCATAAATGTCCCGTGTGGTTGCAGGGTACCAAAGCGGAATATGAGGCATTCCTCCTCCAGGTGTCAGGTGGCAACGGTTTGGAGGTGGGGTTGGTAGGCTTGGGTTCCCAGTGATCTCTAAAACGATGTGCAAGAAGGCGTCCAGTCTCCCTGTTGTAGAGCAGACCACACTGGGTGCAACGGATGCATTAGATGACATTGGTAAAGGTACAGGTAAATTTCTGACTCATGTGGAAGGATCTCGGGACCTTGGGCAGAGGGGAGGGAAGTGGTGTGGGTGCAGGTTTTGCACATCCTGCAGTGGTAGGGAAAGGTGATAGGAGTGGGGTGTGGACTGGTAGGGGGTGTGGATCTGACAAGGGAGTCATGGAGGGAATAGTCTCTCTGGAATGCTGATAGGGATAGGGAAGGAAATATATCTCTGGTGGTGGGTCAATTTGGAGGTGGGGGAGGATGATGCATTGTATGCGGAGGTTGGTGGGGTGGAAGGAGAGGACGCTGGGGGGGCGTTCTGTCCTTGTTGCTTTGGAAGGGGTGGGGTTCAACGGTGGTTGTGTGTGAAGTGGAGGGCATTGTCAACCACATAGGAAGGGAAGTTGTGATCACAGCCACATCTCCTTCCTCAGTACCTGCCTACAGAACCATCTGATACCATGTGGTCTCTGGGCCACACTTAGACCAACCCAGTTTGGACCTGAACAGGATACCCAGTACACACTACAAATCCAAAACCTTCAACAACAATTCTCTTTCTGGATCCTCCACACCACGCTAGCAGCCATGCACCGCCATCTACTCTATCTGCAGTCAGTCCTGCCCCAGCTCGGACCCTCACTTTCCCCAAACCTGCAGCAGACCCCTGCATTTCTACATCCTCTGAATGATCCATGCACTCAACAAACTAATGCATTGGACATAAAAGAACTAACAACAGGCGGGGTGATCGATGATGTCATTGCTGTCCCCGACGCCCACAGCCACTGCCAAACACACCCCCTCTGAGATCACCGTCCACCCAACCACCTCTGTGACTGCCGAGGCTACCGCCGCAGGATCCACAAGCGCCACTAGATTCACCAGCACAGACGTGATACCTTAAATGTCACGTCCGTCCCAGCAGTTGCGGCCGCGGCAATCACTTCTGCCCCGCTGGAAGGCTCTATCATCGATGTCACTTGAGCTGCCAGTGACACCAGCCGAGTACCTAACCGAAACACTGCCCTCGCCGCTCGTGACGCCACGTCCGCTCCCATTAACTCAGCCTTAAGCACCACTTCAGCCCCTTTTGTGAGCGTCACTTCCGTTGGTGATGTCACTACTGACCCTATAATGACACCCACTCAAGCAACTGCCTCAGCCCCACCCCTAGCTCCAGTCGCACTCGGGTCCTAGCTCCTAGCCCTACCGTGTGTTCACCATTCCCCCAGACCTCCCCCTCAGAGGGCAAATGTTTAGTCCTCAGTAAAGGCCTCACCTTTATCCCTTTATGGTCCCAGATTAATGAGTTTGACACACGTGACCTTGAACATTTCTACCGCTGCCTCTGCCTCCATGCCCACTTTTTTAACCACAATACCTACCCACCCACCGAGGACCCCTTCTCCTGCCTCTAACACACCCATTCACCTGGATACCTTGTGTTGACCTGTTACCCACCGTTGACCTCTGCATTTCTAACCTCTGCCATGACAATGACTGCCTCACCCACTCCAAACTCTTGCCCTTAGAATGCGTAGTCCTCCGATCTAACCCCAACCTCACCATCAAACCTGCAGACAAGGGGGGAATACAGCAGTAATATGGCACACTGAACTCTACACCACTGAAGCCAGGCACCAACTTGCAGACACCTCCTCCTACTACCCCCTTGATCACGACCTCACCTCCCATCACCAGACCATTTCCAACCTCATCACCTCTGGGGATTTCCCACCTACAGCCTCCAACCTCATTGTCTGTGAACCCCGCACCACCCAATTCTATCTCCTATCGAAGATTCACAAACCTGACTTCCTTGGTCGACTCATTGTCTCAACCTATGCCTGTCCCACTGAACTCATTTCTTCCTACCTCACCACTGTCCTATCCCCCTTAGTCCAGGAACTGCCCACCTATGTTCATGACACCAACAAACCCTTCACCTCCTTCAAGATTTTCATTTCCCCGGCCCCCAACGCCTCAGCTTCACCATGGACATCCAGTCCCTGTACGCGTTGATCCACCATGACGAAGGTCTCCACATCCTCTGTTTCTTCCTCTTGCGCCGTCCCAACCAGTACCCTTCCATTGACACTCATCTGCCTGGCTAAACTGGTCCTCACCCTCAACAACCTCTCCTTCCAATCCTCCCACTTCTCCAAACCAAAGGGGTAGCCATGGGCACCCCCATGGGACCCAGCTATGTCTGCCTGTTTGTTAAATATGTGAAACAGTCCAACTTCCGCAGTTACATTGCCCCCTCCCCCCCACCTGTTCCTCCTCCACATCGGTGACTGTATCTGCTCTGCCTCATGCTCTCCATCACCACTGCTCACTCAAGAACTTGACCTCCCAGCCACTGTCCCTGCCACGATTTGTTTTTGGATTGGGCGGGGTGTGAAATCCACCCAATTGAATCAAATCGCAAGAATTTCAGTTTCATTATAAACATGCAAATAGCAACACTAGTAAAATGTATTGTTTAATTTTCTTGCACATTCCTGGAAAGGAAGTGTGATGATGTAATTTTCTGTACATGGTAATACAATGTAAACTGGCTGAAGACTGGACTGTGTGATTTGCCATCTCTGACTGAAGAAGATTTCAAATGTTTCAGACTAGTCTTTTGGACTGACATACTATTGAAAGTGGGTATGTTTATGTAGCTTCTTCCTCTGTTTAAACGGCAATCACCATTTACAACTGGATTGGCAAAATAGAACTTTGATCCATTAGTTGTGGGATTGTTTTGCTCTATATATCCCTTGCTGCTTTTCACTGCTAAGCTTAAGTCCTACATTGCAACTTCACTAGGTTTTAATAGAGCAAAAGATTACATTTGTTGTTTATTCACTGTTCCCCACTTCCCTCCATAACTATTAACAAATCCCTTTTAAACAAATAGATGTTTGTGAAGTCCAACTGTAAATGATCCACAACAAATTCTTCAGGATTAAAAGATATTAAAGTTTATCAATACATTCAAAACCTAGAGGAATAGATCAGAACACATATACATCAAAGAAGGGAAATAAGAAAGGTTACAAAGTACTTAAAAATTAAAAATATTAGCTCTGTGATGGCCCGACAAGATGTTCAGGTAGCAGGAGTATGTCACATTTAAATGGACAACATACTCTATTACCTGTCTTTTCATACTATCCTTTAAAGTTGTTTTTCCATGAGCAACCATATTACTAACAATAACATAATAGTAATAGCTGCACATCCATTCTAAGACATCCCATTGAAAATAGATCAGAGCAGATCTGTACATCAGTGCTCCTGATACATGGTTGTGACATATTATTCCACCTTTGTGTGTGTAAACAACTGGGAAGCTTGTTCTTGATGAGATGAAGGTAGGAGTCATCATCTGAAGTGTCCCCTATGGAAGCATCACCAGTGATAGCCATTCAGACCTGTATTTGCAAGCAGCTTAACTGCATACTTATACACGAATCCAGTTTCCTGATGAAGGGCTTCAGCCCAAAACTTCAATATTCCTGCTCCTCGGATGCTGCCTGACCTGCTATGCTTTTCCTGCACCACTCTAATCTTGACTCTGATCTCCAGCATCTGCAGTCCTCACTTTTGACAAGTCTAGGTTTGTCCACTGAAGTAATGTCCCCTGGCAGAGTGATTCTAGCATACTTTCAGACTGTACCTGATCTTCCAGCCCCCAAGGTTTCATTGACTCTCAAGTTCACATTGGCAAAAGTGAGGACTGCAGATGCTGGACATCAGACTCTAGATTAGAGTGGTGCTGGAAAAGCACAGCTAGTCAGGCAGCATCCGAGGAACAGGAAAATTAACATTTTGGGCAAAAGCCCTTCATCAGGACTCAAGTTCATATTGCTGATTGTGAGATATAGGAAATGCAACATTTGTCACAATCCAGCAGTAAATTCTGTGACCCTATGCCTCTAGAAGGTTGGGCACCAATCTACTGCATGCACTGGTGATCTCACCTGGCACCTTCTGCCCAGTTCAAGATGTCAATAACCCAGAGCATTTTGTGAGGCTATGGTTAATGTTTTCCATGAAACCTAAAAACTAGAGGTTATGTGTAATGTGCCTTTTGTCTTCTCACCCCAATAGCTTAAAGCAGCTTGCATTGCCAGTGCTATGAAGTGACTGTTATCATGAAGTCACTCCACCATCTGCATTTGCTCCCATTCAGAGAATGCTTCCTGAACCAAGGTCCTGGAAATGGACAATGCAGTGAGCTCCCTTATAGGGAATAGCTTCCACTTTGTGAAATTGCCCAATTTGTGGTAGGTGCAGGAGTGGGGAATGAAATCAATCTGAAATTGCTGCAAGGGTTCCTTTCTGTCCCTAGTCTGACCTAATTTGTGAACACAACAATGGTGAAAGTCAGGACTGTTGGCTACACACACTGAACAGGCTTTACAGCTGGATGCCGGACGAGTAAACTACAATGTGTCTGCCTGCATATTCCCCTCTCAGAATTGGATTTTGAATAAGCCTTAAAGTTGTGGATGTAATTATCCTCGCCACCCCTTTCCCAACCATTTGGAGAATAGTCTTTTGCAAAGGTGCACTGGCTAGAGCCAATCAAGCCCACAGTTCCAAAATGTCTAACATTCAGTCACAGCATTCTGAGCAAACCTTGAGTCAAAGGGGTAGAAAATTCCTACCAGTCATCAACCTCACAAGTTACAACAGCCAGTTCAGCCTGCTGGGCTCAGAGTGGGAATAAGTAATTTTACAGTCATCTAGATGCTTTGGCGTGTATCATAGATCCAACAAACCATCTTTCATTCTGTATGCCTTGTCCTGATAAACATCTCGACCTTGATGAATTCCTTCACAGAAACTCACTCTAATTCAGTAACCTAGAATGTGCAGTACTGGAACTCCCATGAATAGCTGAGGTTAGACAGCAGAGGTTCCATTAGTATCTTGATCTTTAGGGTACTGCTTTGAAACAAAAAGGGCCACTCAGCCAATGGAGCCAGCCACTGGAGTAATGATCGGTTCATGGTATGATGAGTATTTCATGAGTGCCTGTACACACATATATATTTCACCGCCCAGGAGGTAGTCAGCAGATGGTGGTCACACCCTGAATATTGTTTCTCAGTGAGAACCTTGCACGTGTGCTACTTGTGCTTTCACCACATGTCTGCAATGTGGCCAGATGGTGGTGAACTGCCTCCTTGAATCCTGTAGTATTTGGGGTGTAAAACACCCTTGACGCTGTTTGGAAGGGGATTCCAGCATCAATGAAGGAATAGCAATATACTTCCACATCAAAGTGGTGTGAGGCTTGGAGGAAACCTTGTGTGCAATGGTATTCCTCATGCATTTGCTGTCCTGTTCTTCTAGATGGTAGCAATAATAATTTTGAGGTACTATGGGAGGAGCCTCTGTGAATGACTGTAGTTCATGTTATAGATGGTAGACACTGCTGTGTGTTTGCTTCAGTGATGAAAGGTGTGAATATTGGATGTGAGACATGGGGTGCCACAAATGAGACTCCAGAATAGTATGGTGCATATTTGGTACCAGGGACAAGAATGTTTCAGAGCAGCATACAAAGTCAGTGTTGTGTATATGTATCAGTGACATAGATTTTTTTTTAAAAGTGTGCTGCAAGCAGAATAAAGAAAGTTCAAACATAAAAGTAAAAAGTAGGACCTCAAAGATAGTAATCACAGGATAAGTACAAGTTCTATTTTATGTACATAGAAAAAATAACAGGATATAGTTATATTCATGCTTGAAGAAATGGTGTAGGAAAAAGGGAGTACAGGCAGGACAGATGGGCTGCATCCAGGCAGGGCTAGGACCAATGTCTGGGTTAGGGGTGTATGTGCTACCTGAGTTGGGAGATGGAGGAGGTTGAAACAAGGATAGAAGCAAAGAGACAGAACAGATGCAAAAGTGGAAGGCAGAAAAAAAAGAGAACAACAAATGGGGCCCTGGTGCAACATGAAGCTAAGACAATTGTAAAGGCTGAGTATTAGCAATACAGTGGATGAATTAGCAGTACAGTCACACAGTTATGATATAGTTGCAATTGCAGAATCATGGCTGCAGGGTGACCAAGGATGGGAACTTACTCTCTAAGGCAATCATTATTTAGGAAGGACAGACAGAAAGGGAAAGCAATAAAAACAGCTGATGCTGAAACCTGAAACCAAAACAGAAATTGCTGGAGAAATTTAGCGGGTCTGGCAACATCTAGGAAGATACAGAGTTGAGTCTAATGACCCTTTTCTCAGAATTGGCTGAGAAGGCATCACTAGATTCGAAATGTTAACTGCTTTCTCTCCACATAAAGGGAAAGGAAGTGGTATATGGTTGCTAGTAAAAGATAGTAATCAATGCAATAGTGAGGAAAGCTATTGGCTTGGAAAATCATGATGTGAAATCTGTATGGGTGGAGAATGAGAATACAAAAAGGCAGAAAATGTTGGGATGTCGATAGAACCCCAAAAGTTGAGGAGATTTAAGGGAAGGAATTAATGCATGCAATAAGGGTACAACTGTAATCATTGGTGATTTTAATGTACGTAGATTGGACAAGTCAAACTAGCAATGATATCGCAGAAGAAAATACGATGGTTTTACAACCAATACATCAATGAATTTTTGCGATAAGTCTCTTGATTAAACTTAAAATATAAGCCATAGCTATTAATTTAACCTGGGGCAGTGTTTGTAGAGGAATAAGACGGTGTTATTTTCTGGGTCTGTAGATTGTGAAGGAGCAAAAATGGCCTTTGCAGTGATATGTACTTCTTGTCAGATGTGGGAGTTTAAAGAGAGTTTAAGGGTTACTGCGGATTATATCTGCCATAAATGCTGTTGGATGCGAATCTTATCAGATCGAGTGGATCAGTTGGAGAGACAGATAGAAGCGATGAGGAATTTTGCAACAGCAACAGTATGTGATGGATGGCAGTTATAGGAAGGGGGGAAAGTCTCAGATACAGTCACATAGATGGGTTAACTCCAGGAAGGATGAGAGAGGTCGGCACCTAGGGCAGGAGTCTTTTGTGGATATATCCAATTCAAACAGGTATGCTGTTTTGGAAAATGTAGAGGGTGATGGATCCTTAGGGGAACATAGCATGAACAGCCAAGTTTCTGGTATTGAGACTGGCTCTAATGCAACGAGGGGTACATCGGTTTCCAAGAGATCAATTGTATTAGGGGATTCTGTAGTCAGAGGTACAGACAGACGTTGCTGTGGCCAGCAGAGAAAAAGCAGAATGGTGTGTTGTTTCCCTGGTGCCAGGATCAAAGATGTCTCAGAGAGGGTGCAGAATGTTCTCACGGGGGTGAGGGGCCAGCAGGAGGTCATTGTCCACATTGGAACCAACAATATAGGAAGGGAAAAGGTTGAGATTCTGAAGGGAGATTACAGAGAGTTAGGCAGAAATTTAAAAAGGAGGTCCTCAAGGGTAGTAATATCTGGATTACTCCCAGTGCTACGAGCTAGTGAGGGCAGGTATAGGAGGATGGAGCAGATTAATGCATGGCTGAGGAGCTGGTGTATGGGAGAAGGATTCACATTTTTGGATCATTGGAAATCTCTTTTGGGGTAGAAGTGACCTGTACGAGAAGGACGGATTGCACCTAAATTGGAAAGGGACTAATATACTGGCAGGGAAATTTGCTAGAAACTGTTTGGGAGGATTTAAACTAGTAAGGTGGGGAGGGGTGCGACCCAGGGAGATAGTGAGGAAAGAGATTGATCTGAGATGGATACAGCTGAGAACAGAAGTGAGTCAAAGAGTCAGGGCAGGCAGGGACAAGGTAGGACTAATAAATTAAACTGCATTTATTTCAATGCAAGGGGCCTAACAGGGAAGGCAGATGAACTCAGGGCATGGTTAGGAACATGGGACTGGGATATCAGAGCAATTATGGAAACATGGCTCAGGGATGGGCAGGAATGGCAGCTTAATGTTCCAGGATATAAATGCTACAGGAAGGATAGAAAGGGAGGCAAGAGAGGAGGGGGAGTGGCATTTTTGATAAGGGATGGCATTACAGCTGTGCTGAGAGAGGATATTCCCGGAAATACATCCAGGGAAGTTATTTGGGTGAAATAAGAAAGGGATGATCACCTTATTGGGATTGTATTATAGACCCCTAAATAGTCAGAGGGAAATTGAGAAGCAAACTTGTAAGGAGATCTCAGCTAACTGTAAGAATAATAGGGTAGTTATGGTAGGGGATTTTAACTTTCCAAACATCGACTGGGACTGCCATAGTGTGAAGGGTTTAGATGGAGAGGCATTTGTTAAGTGTGTACAACAAATGTTTCTGATTCAGTATGTGCAAAACTTGACCTACTCTTGGGAAACAAGGCAGGGCAGGTGACTGAGGTGTCAGTGGGGGAGCACTTTGGGGCCAGCGGCACGGTGGCACAGTGGTTAGCACTGCTGCCTCAGCGCCAGAGACCCGGGTTCAATTCCCGCCTCAGGCAACTCTCTGTGTGGAGTTTGCACATTCTCCCCGTGTCTGCGTGGGTTTCCTCTGGGTGCTCCGGTTTCCTCCCACAGTCCAAAAAAGTGCAGGTTAGGCGAATTGGCCATGCTAAATTGCCCATAGTGTTAGGTAAAGGGGTAAATGTAGGGGAATGGGTCTGGGTGGGTTACGCTTTGGCGGGTCGGTGTGGACTTGTTGGGCCAAAGGTCCTGTTTCCACACTGTAAGTAATCTAATAATTCTATTTGTTCTAAAATAGTGATGGAAAAGGATAGACCAGATCTAAAAGTTGAAGTCCTAAATTGGAGAAAGACCAATTTTGATGGTATTAGGCAAGAATTTACGAAAGCTGATTGGAGGCAGATGTTCGCAGGTAAAGGGACGGCTGGAAAATGGGAAGCCTTCAGAAATGAGATAACAAGAATCCAGAGAAAGTATATTCCTGTCAAGGTGAAAGAGAAGGCTGGTAGGTATAGGGAATGCTGGATGACTAAAGAAATTGAGGGTTTGGTTAAGAAGAAGGAAGCATATGTTAGGTATAAACAGGATAGATCGAGTGAATCCTTAAAAGAATATAAAGAAAGTAGGAGTATACTTAAGAGGGAAATCAGGAGGGCAAAACGGGGACATGAGATAGCTTTGGCAAATAGAATTAAGGAGAATCCAAAGGGTTTTTACAAATATATTAAGGACAAAAGGGGAACTAAGGAGAGAATAGGGCCCCTCAAAGATCAGCAAGACGGCCTTTGTGTGGAGCCACAGAAAATGGGGGAGATACTAAATGAATATTTTGCATCAGTATTTACTGTGGAAAGGATATGGAAGATATAGACTGTAGGGAAATAGATGGTGACATCTTGCAAAATTCCAGATTACAGAGGAGGAAGTGGATGTCTTGAAACGGTTAAAAGTGCATAAATCCCCAGGACCTGATCATGTGTACCCAAGAACTCTGTGGGAAGCTAGAGAAGTGATTGCTGGGCTTCTTGTTGAGATATTTGTATCATTGATAGTCACAGGTGAGGTGCTGGAAGACTGGAGGTTGGCAAATATGGTGCCACTGTTTAAGAAGGGTGGTAAAGACAAGCCAGGAAACTATAGACCGGTGAGCCTGACCTCAGTGGTGGGCAAGTTGTTGGAGGGAATCCTGAGGGGCAGGATGTACATGTATTTTGAAAGGCAAGGACTGATTCGGGATAGTCAACATGGCTTTGTGCATGGGAAATCATGTCTCACAAACTTGATTGAATTTTTTGAAGAAGTAACAAAGAAGATTGATGAGGGCAGAGCAGTAGATGTGATCTATGTGGACTTCAGTAAGGCGTTCGACAAGGTTCCCCATTGGAGACTGATTAGCAAGCTTAGATTTCATGGAATACAGAGAGAACTAGCCATTTGGATCCAGAACTGGCTCAAAGGTAGAAGACAGAGGGTGGTGGTGGAGGGTTGTTTTTCAGACTGGAGGCCTGTGACCAGTGGAGTGCCACAAGGATCATTGCTGAGCCCTCTACTTTTTGTCATTTACATAAATGATTTGGATGCATGCATAAGAGATATAGTTAGTAAGTTTGCAGATGACACCAAAATTGAAGGTGTATTGTTCTAACATTAAATGTGTCAAATAAACAATAATTTTGTGTATCATCATTAAGAATCAACTCAGTTCTTTTGCTGAATATAATGGCACCCCAGATGGGACCTCGATTAGAAGTGAGTTAGTTGTTCCGAGATAGAATCCCTATAAACCTGATATTCCGTGAGATTTTGCCTGAGGCAGTAATTAAGAGGACAGCTGTCCCGTGCAAAGGCCAGAAGTTCAATTACATCGATTTGGAATAGAAAAAGGTTAAAACGGAATTGTTCTTTAAATAATAAAGCTAACAGGTGTTACTCCTAATTCAGCAAACGACTGTTTCCCTTGTGTATTTGGGATAGGTCAGGTAAACACTGAAAATCAGTAGAGGCCAAGTGGGATTAGCACTGGAAAATACCGAAAACCATGCCCTCAGTCTAATCCACCCCCCTATATCCTGTAGGGTTTTTTTGATAATGGCAGAGAAAAGTACTAGGGTAGAGAATTGGACCGTTTGGGGAAAAAATTCAGACACTATATCAATAAGAAAAAGTGGTCCATATGGACAGAATTTTGTTTCAATGATAAAACGGGATCAGGATCCCGAAAGCAGAAGTATTGGGATGATCTTAGGAAAACTGAAGAGAAGCGGGCTTCCAAACTTAAGAAGGTTACAGCGATAATGTACTATTTAGGGAAGTTATTAGGGGAAGAGCAGGAGTTAAAAACCGTCGATAACAAACTATTGGACGTGAAAAGGGAGATCGCAGAATTAAAGCTGAAAAATGCCGCTCAGGACCAGAGGAATCAGCCAAAGCTGTTCCACAGGGGGCAATTCCACTCCCAATGCGAACGAACATATCAGCGCGCAGTGTTAGAGAGAGGCCGCTGAGAAAGAAATAAAATAATTGAGAAATAAATGTGCAGATTTGCAAGCAGATCAGGCAGACAGAAAAAAAAAGACAGGCAGCCGTAGATCACACCAAGTGCCTGCAGAAGATCAATAAATTAAAAGCGTGTGGAATACTATGGAAATGGAATAATATGCGCATGCGGAGAGGTTAGGGAGAAGATGAACAAGGGATAGACTGGGATGAGCTCAGGGAAGACGCGCAGCAATACGCCAGCAGTACAGAGGATTGGGGGACCCACCCGTACATTTCCCAAAGCAGTCAACTCCTGTGCCCCTGCGAACACCGCCCACCCCACCCCCGGTCACAATGAACCTGATTATAAGTGAAAGATGGTTCGGGAACGCAAAGCCCTGGCAATCACATACATCACCCCATTTATGGTGGTACAGTTAGCAGAGATCACAAAAACAGTTCCTGAATTTGACCATCAGCTCATCTGTTTGTGTTCTTTGAGACGGTCAGGTAGCAGAATGTTTTATGTGGGCTGGACAAGAGAGGAGGATGTAACTCACTGTAATGTGTTCAAAACAGTCAGTGCACTCTACAATCCCAACACCACTAAATGTGGGAGATGGAACCCTCACTGGCATGAAAACAGTGACCCTAACTGCAATGGCTTTTAAAAGGGAGACCCTGTAGACTAGTTAAACAAGTGTGGGCTAAATAGGGGGAACTTCCAACTGCCTTTGCCAGTTGCTTATGGGTGCACTTTACAGGAGTCTGCGGTGACTTAGACAGCAGTAAGTTATCCAAGGCTGACTCAGCTAAATGGGACTCTAATTTTCCATGCCACCAAGGAGAGCAGGAAGGTCTGTGTGAATTTTGACCCCACAGAGCCAGGCCACAATGAGGCATAGTTGCTGAGGAGAATGTCCCAGGTTTGGGAGGAAGAAGCCCATGAATTGAATAAAGACAAG
Organism: Chiloscyllium plagiosum; assembly: GCF_037043375.1. Taxonomy (NCBI): domain Eukaryota; kingdom Metazoa; phylum Chordata; class Chondrichthyes; order Orectolobiformes; family Hemiscylliidae; genus Chiloscyllium; species Chiloscyllium plagiosum. The sequence continues at coordinate 1,187,078 of NW_028270139.1, forward strand.
GTAGAGAAAGGAGGAAAAATGCTTCCTTTCCAAACCTCCAACCAGGGTCCGGGGTGGAGGAATGAAGGAAGGGTGGGGGGGGGGTGAGGGGGACTCTTACCCAAGGAACCCAATTCCACCATAAACAGCCCCAGGGAGAGATAGGTGGAACACTTGGCAGCCAGCACAGTACTGCCACAGCTGACACACAAGGGACTATGCATGAGAATGTCAAGCCCATGCGTGACTGCACCCACAGCCACAAGGACCACTGACCTCAACAGGACTAAGAGGTGATAGATGGATTCACCAACTCACGTTGAAGGTCCAATTTGGCAGGCTTGTGGACACTAATCAACCCATGTACCCCCCACTCCCAGCCTATGAGGTATCCGCATGACAGTGTCACTCTTCTGCTTCCCCAGTGTGGATATGCAACATGATGTGCGATAGTGTAGGTAGACCACTAGTCAATAGTGAGCTAAGAGGCTACCCTACAGAATTTCTTCACGATACTAGAGGTTCCCATACAACCCTGAATATCTCGAGATTTAATGATCAACACAGCCACTCTCACCACTTTAAAATGTATGGTGGGTGACACTGTTCTAGAATAAATTACAAGACCAAGGACATCCTTGATATATCCTGCTGAACACCTTGTCATAGCCCTTCTTCATCATCACTTGTCTTAAATCATTGGTTGTCATGACCACCTCATTTCAGTCTTCCCTGACCACTTCATGGTTGGGTCATTTCAACCACCCTAACCCCTACCACTAGAAACTGAGGTTGCAACTTACCAGACCTCTAAATTCGACTCAACATTCCACATGGGATTCCAATTCCTATGCTTTTGTTTGTCATTTGTTTTTGAAAAAAAAAAGTGGGCGAGGGTTAGGGCATATACATCATAGACATTACATTAGTTCAAAACTATTCAGATATTGGACCAAGATAACAACGGAAACAATGTTGATCTCTGTTCAGGATAACCATGACTGAACAAGACACAATCAAGATATACCTCATCGGGATCATAATCATTATTGGGAAACACATGCGTGAACTGTCAAACAAACTAAATCTGGAGGCTTCACTCAACTTACAGTCTCCCCGTACTTACTGAAACTTGTAAATGTTTGACTAGACTTAGTGAATCTTAGTTGCCATTGTGCATAAAATGTTCAGTAATATCTTTTCTCTTTTTGACCTTTCCATTTTATTCTTCATTACGTTTTATTTCGCCAATATATACAGGGGGTATTCACCGGGTTTACAATGTTTGAGTTTTCGTTATGAAAATCTTTTTCCAAGTTTTTCTCATGGTTTGATAACGTTTCTTTCGATATAAATTTTTTGTATTTGTTAATTTTTTTATTTTTGTGTAGTTTTATTATGAATTTGATCTGTATTTGCCCATTTCTCCTTTTTTTTAGTTTACTAGATTCTCATATGTCATCTGTAAGTGTCATTTGAGTATATATTATGTTTTGCTTGAACTTGGATGACTGTGTACTTGCCACACAAGAGTTTGGTCTTTTATTATATGATCCATCATGCTTCGCGTTCAGGATCAAGAGGAGGGACTCTGGCTCAACAGATCACTCAAAATGATAAATTTATGACGAATTTGATAAAGTGGACAAGGACTAAAATATGCTGGGAAATGAAGCCAGCCTTGGTTAAAGTGACTGTGTCAATCCACACGCTGTAGAATCCAGACAGGCTGCAGCTACCTCCAGACAGTTTGCAAACAAACCTGGTAGCTGCAGACCCTACAATAAATACCCGAAAATGGGTTTGAATCTGTCAATGGGATGTTGCCCTCAACAAAATCGGAAACATCGAGGTGTGTACCAGACACAGAAGTGCCTCCGCACCCTTATTTGGAGGAGGCTACGTGTACTCAGCACCTCCAGTAATGCAACAGCATGCCAACACCCGGTTGGGTCCAATTGATCATGATGATTAAATCTAATTGATCCACTGGAGAATACTCAAGATGCTCCCAAAAGGGCACAAAGACTTTGGAATATAAGAGTCATTGCCACAGGAGTGGTAACTCGAGCGGTAACTGGAGAGTGGTAATTCAAGAATAACGACTGAAAGAGAAGATATCCCTAACACCTTTGGGAGCAGACCACATGACATCATCACATGGAGCCCAGCCAAGTTCTAGTGTGGTGGTATACGATTATGCAAAGTTAAGGTAAAGCATAAGATGGTTTGTAGTGTTTATCGTTTGTTTATAGTATTCTTTATTGTTCTAATATTAATTGTGTCAAATAAACAAGTATTATTGTGCATCAATATTATGAGTCGACTCTTGGTTCTTTTGCTGAATAAAAGAATTTAAACACACTGTATGGCAGGCGCAACTCAGAACAAGCTAGACTGGGTACACCACAACGAAAAAGGATTTATTAACAAATAATGGGATTACTGAACAAGGAAGTGATAACGCTAATCAAGCACAGTTCTGTCAAGCTTTAGATGATAACTCGGATGAAACAGTTCTTTCTTATAGATAGGCATTATTTTCCAGATTGAGTAATGAACTGCAGTCTTGTGCTATTTGCAAGTGGTTTTGTAAGATGAAAAGACTTCTACTGGTGGGGGTTCTTAATTCAATGATTAAAGATCATCGTCAATAGGGTAAATTGGGATTTTTAGAATATAGTACAGGCCCTTTGGCCCTCGATGCTGTGCCGACCTTTTATCCTACTCAAAGATCAAACTAACCAACATACCCTACATTTTACTATAAACTGTGTGCCTGTCCAAGAGTTGCTTAAATGTCCCTAATTGTATCTGACTCTACTGCCACTACGTCCATTCCACACACTCACCACTCTCTGTGTAAAGAACCTACCTCTGACATCTCCCCTAGACCTTCCTCCAATCATCTCAAAATTATGCCCCCTCATGATAGATATTTCCACCCTGGGAAAAAGTCTCTGCTATCCACTCTATCTATGCCTCTCAATATTCTTTACACCTCTATCAAGTCACCTCTCATCCTTCTTCCTTTCAATGACAAAAGCCCTAGCTCCCTCAACCTTTCTTCATGACATGCGCTCCAGTCCAGGCAGCATCCTGGTAAATTTCCTCTGTACCCTCTCTAAAGCTTCCATATCCTTTCTATAATGAGGCGACCAGAAGAGAACACAATATTACAATATTCCAAGTGTGGTCTAACTGGGGCTTTGTAGAGCTGCAGCATAACCTTGCGATTCTTAAACTCAATCCCCCTGCTAATGAAAGTCAAACACCATACTTATTACACAACCCTGTCAACTTGGGTGGCAACTTTGAGGAATGACCTGCCCCTCTCAAAGCTGTGCTGACTATCTCTAATCAAGCTATGCTTTTCCAAATGATCATAAACCCTATCAGTCAGAATCCTCTCCTCTGATGTAAGACTGACTGAAAGGAAAATATTATAGACGAGAAGACTGAGATATAGACTATTAGACTTGAAAGGATTGAGGCTAGTAAGAAGGAGGTGTTATCAATTCTAGAAGGTGTGAGAGTAGGTAAGTCCCCTGGGCCAGGTGAGATTTATCCGAGGATTCTCTGGGAAGCAAGGATGGAGATGGCGGAGACTTTGGCCATGATCTTTGAGTCCTCATTGTCTACAGGTTTAATACCAGTGGACTGGAGGATTATAAATATTGTGTCCTTGTTCAAGAAGGGCAATAGAGACGACCCAAGTAATTATAGACCAGTGAGCCTTATGTCTGTTGTAGGGAGAGTTTTGGGAAGGATTATAAGAGATAAGATTTATAATCATCTAGCAAGCAACAATTTGATTGTAGATAGTCAGCATGATTTTGTCAAGAGCAGGTCATGTCTCACAAAACTCACTGAGTTTTTTGAGGAGGTGACCAAGCATGTAGATGACGGTAGGGCAATTGACGTGGTGTACATGGACTTCAGTTCCACATGGTAGGCTTTTGGAGAAAATGTGGAGTCATGCGATTAAGGGTGATTTAGCTGCTTGGATTAGAAACTGGCTTTCTGTAAGAAGGCAGCGAGTGGTGGTTGATGGAAAATATTCAGCCTGGAGTCCAGTTACTAGTGGTGGGCTGCAAGGATCTGTTTTGGGACTACTGCCGTTGGTCATTTTTATAAATGACTTGGACGCAGGCATAGGTTGGTGGGTAAGTTTGCAGATGACACTAAAGTCGGTGGAGTGGTGGACAATGTGGAAGAATGTTGCAGGTTGCGGGGCATTGTATAAATTGCAGAATTGGGCTGAAAGGTGGCAAATGGGAGTTCAATGCAGATAAATGTGAGGTGATTCACTTTGGGAAGAATAACAGGATGGCAAAATACTGGGTCAATGGAAAGATTCTTGGTAGTCTGGATGTGCAGAGGAATCTTGGTGTCCATGCACATAGATCCCTGAAGTTGCCACCCAGGTTGATAGTGCTGTTAAGAAGGCATACAGTGTTAGGTTTTATTGGTAAAGGGATTGCGTTCCGGAGCTGTGATGTCGTAAACTGTACAAAACGCTAGTACATCCTCAATTGGAATATTGTGTACAGTTCTGGTTGCCCCATTACAGGAAGGATATGGAAGCATTGGAAAAGGTGCAGAGGAGATTTACCAGGATGTTGCCTGGTCTGGAGCAAAGGTCATATGAGGAAAGGCTGAGGGACTTGGGTCTATTCTCATTGAGAGAAGGCGGCTAAGAGGGGATTTAACAGAGACAGAGAAAATGAGGTCTGCAGATGCTGGAGATCAGAGATGGAAATGTGTTGCTGGAGAAGCGCAGCAGGTCAGGCAGCATCTAGGGAACAGGAGAATCGACGTTTCGGGCAAATCATTCCTGAAGAAGGGCTAATGCCCGAAACGTCGATTCTCCTGTTCCCTAGATGCTGCCTGACCTGCTGCGCTTCTCCAGCAACACATTTAATAGAGACATTCAAGATGATCAGAGGATTAGACAGGGTGGACAGTGAAAGTCTTTTTCCTAAGGTGATGATGTCAGCTTGTACGATTTAAGACTGTTGTCAGAGATAGGTTCTTTACTCAGAGAGTGGTAAGGATGTGGAATGTTCTGCCTACCAGCATAGTTAACTCAGCCACATTAGGGGCATTTAAACAGTCCTTGGATAAGCATATGGATGATGATGTGATAATATAGGGATATGGGCTTAATTAGTTCACAGGTCAGCACAACATTGAGGGCTGAAGGACCTGTTCTACGCGGCATTGTTCTATATCTGCAATTCCTAGGATTATCTCTATTCCCTTTCTTGAACAAAGGAATAACTTTTGCCACTCTTCAATCAGCTGGTACTACTCCAGTAGACAGTGAGTATGCAAAGACCATTGCCAAAGGCACAGCAATCTCTTCCCTCGCTTCCATTATAACTTTAGGTATATCCCATTTGGGCCTGAGACTTATCTATCCTCATTTTTTTTTACAAATTTACAGCATATCCTCTTTCTTAACATCAACCTGTTTGAGCGTATCAGCCTGTTTCATGCTGTCCTCAGAATTGACAAGGTCTCTCTCACTAGTGAATACTGAAGCTAATTATTCATTAAGGACCTCCCCTAAATCCTCCGATTCCAGACACACTATCCCTGATCAGCTCTACCCTCACTCTGGCCATCCTCTTGCTCCTCTCGTAAGTGCAGAATGCCTTGGGGTTTTCCTTAATCCTACCTGCCAAGATCCCTCATGCCTCCTTCTAGCTCTCCTAAGTCCATTCTTCAGTTCCTTCTTTGCTACCTTATACAGCCCTGTCTGTGATGCTTACTTCCTCAACCTTAAGTAAGCTTCCTTCATCCTCTTGACTAGATGTTCCACATCTCTTGTTATCCAAGGTTCCTTCACCCTACCATCCCCTTCCTTGCCTCAGTGGGACAAACCTATCCAGTGCTCACAGCAAACTCCATATTTCTGTTGTGATTGCCCTGAGAATATCTGTTCCCAATTTATGCTCTACAGTTCCTGCCTAATAGTATTGTAATTCCCCCTCCCCCAAGTAAATACTTTCCCATACCGTCCCATAAGGTCAGGTTAGTAAAGGTCAGGAAGTTGAGATCACTATCACCAAAATGCTCTCTCCCACCCAAGGATCTGATACCTGACTTGGTTCATTGCACCAAATCCAATATGGCCTACCCTTTAGTCAACCTATCTACATATTGAGTCTGGAATCCTTCCTGCACACACCTGACAAAAATCTGCTCCACCAAACTGTTTGCACTAAGGAGGTTCCAATCAATATTAGGGAGGTTTAAGTCACCCATAACAATAACCTTGTTACTTCTGCACCTTTACAAAATCTGCCTCCCAATCCGCTTTGTTGCTACTGGGGGGTCTGTAGAAAATCCCAATAAAGTTACTGCTCCTTTCCTGTTTCTGACTTCCACCCATAATGACTCAGTGGACAAACCCACCTCGAGGACTTCTCTTTCTGCAGCTATGATACTATCCATGATTAGCAATACCAGCACCCCACCTCTTTTAACTCCCTCCCTATTCCTTTTGAAACATCTAAACCCTGGAACATCCAACAACCATTCGTGCCCCTGTGATATCCAAGCCTCTGCAATGATCACAACACTGTAACTCCAAGTAGTGATTTATGCTCTCAGATCATCACCCTTATTCCTGTTAAAATAGACACACTTCAATTCCATCACACTAACTGCAACTTTGCCCTATCAACTGTCTATCCTTCTTCACACACTGTCTGTCTGATCACCAGCTACACCTTCTTCTGATTTTAGCTCCCACCCTCCTGCCAAACTAGTCTAAACCCTCCCAAAGAGTTCTAGGAAACTTCCTGCCCAGGATTTTGGAACCCCTCCAGTTCAGATGCAACCCGTGGAAGGATTGTGGAAATACTTTTATTTGAACTTTTCAAAAAGGAATGGGAAATATATTTATAAAAGGAAATATTTGCAAGGCTGTGGGGAAAGAGGCAGACGTAGGACTACACACAGACATGATGAGGGGAACGGTCATTTTTCTCTGATTAATTTTATGTATTGGATCGGAATGAAGTGTTGAGTAATACAAACCGGACATTGTATATTGTTTTTATTTGACCAGCTGGAGTTCGTCACGTTACATACGCCAGTTGTTGCAATTAGTGGCAAGACAACCAGCGAAAGAGAGCAGCCAAAGCGATCGCAAGATGACGTGGAGCTAGTTCAATACTCAATATCCACCAGTCAGTCTTGAAGTGTAGCAACTGATCAAACCTAGATTTTAGTGAATAACAATTGTGATCGTGACATATTGGACTCAACAAGAGCACAGAGAAGGGAAAAAAAAAAACAGAAAAATATACGATAACATTTATTCTTAAACGAGAATTCAGCACCACGGCTGTACAGAAAAAGGTCATCTTTGACGCAAAGTATCATCGGAAATACATGACTACCAGGTAGATGGTTATTATGTGAAGCGTCGATTCTTCCCTGTGAACGTTGGTTTATAATTATATTACACAACAACGGCAGATAAGGGGGAAAATGCCAAAATGGGATCATCCTCGGGAAAACTGCTTAATTGCATGCCTCATGTTACTTTTGGGGGTTTGTCCGGTTACCCTGTCAAACAGATTGCGTTTGTCTGTAGAGGAGGGACAACCCCCGGAGACTGTTGTGGGGGATATCAGCGTTGCCTTACCCAGTGAGGCATCAACTGGTGGCTACTTCATCTCGGAAGGCGAAGAGTCGGTTGTTCTCCGCGACCTGAAAGTGGACGGGGTCAGCGGGGTTATAAAGACAGCCAGAGTGCTGGACCGAGAGACCAGGGACCGCTACCAGTTCGTGGCGGTGACCGTGAGCGGGCACATGGTGACGGTGGAGATCACGGTCACGGACATCAATGACCATAGCCCGGTCTTCCCGAGGGATACGGTGCAGCTCAACATCTCGGAGCTGACCCCGAACGGGACACGGTTTCGGCTGGAGCCAGCCTGGGACCCGGACACGGGCATCTTCAGCGTGCAGAGCTACGCGATCACGGCGGGGAACCCGGGGCTCTTTCAGCTGCGGCCCGGTAACGGACTCACCCGGGTCGAGCTGGTGCTGGGCGGCCTCTTGGACCGGGAGAACAGGGAGTATTACTCACTCACTGTGCAGGCTTCCGACGGGGGCACTCCGCCGAGGACGGGCACCATGCAGCTGGTTGTCCGAGTGCTGGACGAGAACGACAACCCGCCCCGCTTCGAGCGGACCGAGTATGAAGCGTGGGTCCGGGAGGACGCGGTACCGGGGACCCGGATTATCCGGCTGCAGGCCAGCGACCCGGACCAGGGCACCAACGGCTTCGTCACGTACGAGATCGACCGCAGGCGCAGCGGGCCGAGCGGCCGGTTCGCCATCGAGAGCCGGAGCGGCGAGGTGCGGCTCCGCGGGCCACTCGACCGGGAGCGGCGGCCCCGCTACCAGCTGGTGATCCGGGCCTGCGACCACGGCTCCCCAGCCGGCCTAGGCAGCGCCTTTCTGTCGGTGAGGCTGCTCGACGTCAACGACAACCGGCCGTCCATCAGCATCGTGTACCTGAGCCCGAGTGGCCGGGCCGAGGTATCGGAGGGAGCGGCCCCTGGGCAGCCGGTGGCCAGGGTTTCGGTGGGTGACCCGGACCTGGGAGAAGGCGGCGAGCTGCGGGTCTGGCTCCACGACGACATCGAGGGGCCGAGCGGCGGTGGCAGTTTCGAGCTGCGACACACCCCGCTCGCCTCCATCTTCCTGCTGAGCGTCAACCGTCGCCTGGACCGCGAGCGCCGCCGCGCGCACCACCTCACCGTGCTCGCCTCCGACTCTGCGCGCCCGCCGCTAACCTCGCGGTGCTCGCTGCAGTTGCACGTGGCCGACGTCAACGACAACGCACCCGCCTTCGAGCGCGAGGTGTACGAGGCGCACGTGGCCGAGGGCCCACTTCCCGCCAGCATCCGGGCCCCGCTGCTGCAGGTGAGCGCGCGGGACCCGGATGCCGGCGCCAACGGCACGGTCAGGTACGCCATCTTGGCGGAGGGAGCGCTGCCTGTTAGGGTCGACCCGCTGACGGGCTGGATCAGCGCTGCCGCGTGCCTGGATCGCGAGAGCCACGAGATGATCCGCCTCTCGGTGGTCGCCCGGGATCTCGGTGAGCCGCCCCTCTCCTCCACCGTCAGTGTCCTGCTGCACGTCGACGATGTGAACGACAACGAACCGGCCTTCGAGCAGCAGCTCTACACCGCTACCGTGCGGGAGCACACGGAGCCCGGCACCTGCTTCCTTCAGGTGAGACCGATCTCCCCAATGTAAAGGAGACCACATCGGGAGGAATGGATGCAAAAAATGACAATGTTAGACAGTTTCTGTGATGGGCTTGCAGGGGCAGAGTCAGGGAACACAAGTTTACAGTCTACAGGCTTAGCAAAGAAAGAACCCTCCAAGATTCTAGGCACTGAGGGCGATATTAGTACAAATCCAGGATAGGCCAAGTGCTGGACTGACTAGGTTGGTGTTTAAATTGCATGCAGAGCAGTGAGTCTGCTATCTCTAATAGGGTGGACCAGCATCTGAGGCAATCTGGCTAGCAATTCCACTATATGGGGCTTGTATTGTGAAGCCATCCTCAAGGCCAGGCATGCCTGAAACGTACGTCAATGAGGTGCTAGAATTGCAACATGTTTGGGTGATTTAAACAAGACTGACCTTGGTATCAGCAGACATGCAAAGCATAAACCCCACCAAGCATAACCGCATCCTCCCTCATGGTTCCTCAGGTAACTATCGGCCAGTTAGCTTAACACCTGGAGTCGGGAAAATGCCGCAGGCTATCCTTAAATAAGTAATAGTGAGACATTGGATGGAAAAGGTTCTATCAGGCAGACCCATCATGGATTCAGAATGGGAAGGTCGTGTTTGACAAACTTACTGGAGTTTTTTGAGGATGTAACAAGCATGGTAGATGAAGGCGGAATAGGTGGATGTTGTATACTTGGATTTCCAGAATGCATTCAATAAGGTGCTGGATAAAAGACTCATTGGTAAGATAAGAATGCATGGAGTGGCAGGGAGTGTACTAGTATGGGTAAAGGACTGGTTAATCAATAGAAAGTAGAGCGTTGGGATAAATAGGTGTTACTCTGGTTAGGGATCAGTGGTGCACGGAGTGCCGCGGGAGTCTGTTTTGGACCTGTAACTGTTCATGATATATATAATGATTTGAAAGAGGAGACTGAGTGTAACAAATCCATGTTTGCTGATAACATTAAATTGAGTGGAAAGGTAGACTCTTCAGAGTATATGGAGGGTCTGCAGAGAGATTTAGATAGGTTAAATGATTTAAACAAGGGTCTGACAGTTGGAGTACAATGTTGGTAAAAATGAGGTTATCCACTTTGAAAGTAAAAATAGTAGGTCAGTATTATTTAAATGGTGGAAGATTGCAGCATACTGTTGTGCAGAGGGACTTCAGAGTGCTCGTACATGAATCGCGAACAGTTGATTTGCAGGTGCAACAGGTAGTCAGGAAGACAAACAGAATATTGGCATTCATTGCTAAAAGGATTGAATTTAAGAGCAGAGAGGTTCTGTTGCAATTATACAGGGTGTTGATGAAGCAGTACCTGGAGTATTGTGCGCAGCTCTGGATATACTGAGGAAGGATATACAGAGGAACTACGATTATCTGAAGGACATGGGTGAGGAGCAGTTCCTTCGGTTAATTGAATGCCGGATAACTTCGTTTATCTAAGCATCGGGACCATGCAATCTTGCCGGATAATCCGAAATTCGGATTATCGAATGCCGGATAATCGAGGTGCTTCTGTACTTGTTTTGGAGGCGGTGCAGAGGAGGTTCACCAGGTTGATTCTGAAGATGAGGGGGTTATCTTATGAGGAAAGGTCGAGCCGCCTGGGACTGTACTCGCTAGAATTTAGAAGAATGAGAGGGAATCTTATAGAAACATACAAAATTATGAAATGGATAGATAAGATAGAGGCAGGCAAGTTGTTTCCGGTGATGGCTGAGACAAGGACTAGGGGACATGACCTCAAGATTAGGGGGAGTGGAGTTTGGACAGAGATGAAGAGGAATTGCTTTTCCTAGAGAGTAGTGAATCTATGGAATTCTCTGCCCAAGCAAGCAGTAGAGGCAGCTTCATTAAATATATTCAAGACAGTTGGATGAGTTTTTGCATGGTAGGGGAGTTAAGGGTTATGGAGATAATGCAGGTAGGAGGAGCTGAGACGATGGATAGATCAGCCATGATCTTAATTAATGGTAGAGCAGGCTCGGTGGGCCAAATGCTTCTATTACTATGAAACATGAGGAAAGACAGAATCAACTGGGCTTGTACTCACTGGCATTTAGAAGAGTGAGGAGGGATCTCAAAGAAACATATAAAATCCTGATTGGACTGGACAGGCTTGATGAGAGAAGAATGTTCCCGCTGTTGGGAAGTACAGAACTAGGTCCATAGTCTAAGAATAAGGGGTAAGCCATTTCAGGACTGAGATGAGGAAGAATTTCTTCACTTGGAGAGTTGTGAACCTGTGGAATTCTCTCTCACAGGAAGCTGTTGGGGCCAGTTCATTAAATATATTCAAGAGGGAGCTGGACATGGCCTTTATGGTTAAAGGCATCAAGGCATATGGAGAGAGGATGGGCTTGGGATACTGTGGTTGCATGATCAGCCATGATTGTATTAAATGGTGGTGCAGGCTCAAAGGGCTGAATGGCCTACTCCTGCACCTATTTTCTATGTCTAGAATAGACTGAAATCTGGGAATGGATTCGTTGCAGAGTCATGAGAGTGCTTTTGAATGAGTCAAATGAAAATACCACAAGGGTAGCTTTAATTTGTTGGGGAAGATTTCAGTTGAGATCAGTTCCAAAGCAGACTAAATGTCTTACCTATCTGAAGCTGTCTTATAAAGGAATCTAGAGCTGAAAATGTTGCTGGAAAAGCGCAGCAGGTCAGGCAGCATCCAAGGAGTAGGAGAATCGATGTTTTGGGCATGAGCCCTTCTTCAGGAATCTATCACTCACCTGCACAACGACCACGCCACATGCGTCTCCGCCCCCACGCCGATCTCTGTTATGCCTTCCTTATAAAGGAATCTAGACAGGCATGTAAACTGTTCATGAGTGGCATTCTCAATTAATTAGTTCATGATAAAGGAGAAAGGTGAAATAATTCATTCTTCTTGGCAATCTTAAGTTAAAAATTGTTTGCAATCAGTAGGGTACCAAGTATCAGAAAAGACAATTGTGCTGACAAGAAAGTTGTGTTATTATCCAATAATGGCTCCTGATTATGCCAGTTATTGCTCAAATTCTAAGAGGTGTACTTTAGCTAGAGCAGGGAATTGGCTTCATCCCAGTCTGGGATTACTGACCATTATTCGGATATGGAAGTACTTGTGATGAATTGTGGTACCTGACCCCAGCAGCAATGGAACTGAACACAATCTAGTGTTAATAGATGTTTTCACTCCATTTACACAAGCAATTCTCACCTGCAGTCAAAAGGTCTCAACCGTAGCTCAGGTTCCACTGAGTGATTGATTTATTTCTTTTGGCGTTCTATGCAGAATACACAGTGATCAAGACTGCAACTTTTGAGAGCAAGATCATACAAGAACTTTGCAAGGGTTTATGGCATCATCAAGAGTCACATTACTCCCTGTCATCCAGAATGCAAAGGATTCAACTGTACCCTTTATGACACATTGTGCACCTCACCTCCATAGAGCAAACACTTTCCCGGCTCTCTCTTATGCTTCATGTAATTAGGAAATCTTGATAAAAAGGAATTTGAACGGTATTATTCTTGTCAGAGTTGTGTGATAGAGAGTGCTAATGAATATCTTGGCAACTGTAGCATAACAGCTGTAGTTAGACTGAAAAACAATTATTGTCTCTGAACAAAAACAGTCAGTGGTAGCTGTGTTTCAGCCAGTATTACTGACCTGTTTTCAGTGCTTTATATAATATGTATTTCAGTATAGTTCCTTTTCTCTTCCCAACTCAAGCACTGAGCATTCTGTTCTCTGCCTGGTAGTACCATTAGAAGTTCACAATGTACTGTTAAGTAACACAGTGGATAAATGGTTACCATGAGATAAAATACTGATAGAATTCAGGTTATCCAATAATTGGCTAAAGTTCTTGAGTGGATATTTATTGCACAGAGAGTTTGGAATTGTTTCCTTTCATTTTGATATAGTTGTTTCAGATTTGAGAATTAGAACAGTATATTGAATTTAAAAACAAAATTTCAGTAATTTGGAAAAACAATTGTTCCAAGTATAGGGGAAAAAATGTCAGAAATATAATTGTCATTTTGTCTTATTGTTGAAGTTTTAGACTTTAAAATCACTGTACTGGTTTGTGTTATTGAAGTTTCTATAAACATGCATAGTGTTTCAGAAGTATTTGGAGAATATGTCCAGAGGATTATTGACTGAAATTTGCTGAAATATTTGAGAGGGAGAAAATGTTGATGTTGGCCCAGTGGAAATGCTAAGCTACATTATCTATTAAATAGTTGTTGAATTCTATTATTTTTAGCTTGTATTGAACTGTTATTTTAGATTGAGAACCGTTGCCCTGTTAGCATTCTTCTGTGAATCTCAGATATTCCTATAATTTCAATTTTATAAGATTGTTTATTACAGTTATCCTAAATAAGTTTGGAAGGTTCTGTTTGCATACTGTTTGAAACAAACTTATTGCATTCTATCTAAAATGTGAATGTATTGCAATAGAGTCAGAGGTGTGCAGCATGGAAACAGACCCTTCGGTCCAACCTGTCCATGCCGACCAGATATCCCAACCCAATCTAGTCCCACCTGCCAGCAACTGGCCCATATCCCTCAAAACATTTCCTATTCATATACCCATCCAAATGCCTCTTAAATGTTGCAATTGTACCAGCCTCCACCACATCCTCTGGCAGCTCATTCCATACACTTACCACCCTCTGCGTGAAAAAGTTGCCCCTTTGATCTCTTTTATATCTTTCCCCTCTCACCCTAAACCTATGCCTTCTAGTTTTAGACTCCCCGACCCCAGGGAAAAGATTTTGTCTATTTATCCTATCCATGCCCCTCATAATTTTGTAAACCTCTATAAGCTCACCCCTCCGCCTCCGACGCTCCAGGGAAAACAGCCCCAGCCTGTTCAGCCTCTCCCTATAGCTCAAATCCTCCAACCCTGGCAACATCCTTGTAAATCTTTTCTGAAGCCTTTCAAGTTTCACAACATCTTTCCGATAGGAAGGAGACCAGAATTGCACGCAACATTCCAAAAGTGGCCTAACCAATGTCCTGTACAGCCGTAACATGACCTCCCAACTCCTGTACTCAACACTCTGACCAATAAAGGAAAGCATACCAAACACCTTCTTCACTATCCTATCTACCTGTGACTCCACTTTCAAGGAGCTATGAACCTGCACTCCAAGGTCTCTTTGTTCAGCAACACTTCCTAGGACCTTACCATTAAGTGTATAAGTCCTGCTAAGATTTACTTTCCCAAAATGCAGCACGTCGCATTTATCTGAATTAAACTCCATCTGCCACTTCTCAGCCCATTTGGTCCAGATCCCGTTGTAATCTGAGGTAACCCTCTTCGCTGTCCCCTGCACCTCCAATTTTGGTGTCATCTGCAAACTAAACAAATTATTAGTATGGCCATATCCAACAGGAAAATGTTGCCACTAAGCTCATCTCTATGGAATTATTATCCCACAGCTGCGATCCGAGGGCATATTGCCTGATCAGTACCAGGATTAAAGATATCTTGCAGCTGGGAAAGAATTTGGATTGAATTGGGGAGGACCAGTTGCTGAGGTACACATAGGAACAAACAATGTTGGTAGAACTGAAAATTGTGTTGGCTTGAGAGAGTTTGAGGAGACAAGGTCCAAATTAAAAAGGAAAACACCAAAATACACTTAAAGTTCTGAACCATTGAGAAAGCATAAAAATCATATGTACATTATAGAGATACCCGTGATGCTGAGTGGATTTAAAATGTGAAAGATAAAATTTCAATTGGAATTCACAAGCAGTGAGTCTGAGCTGGAGGCAGTCACAGGAATGACATAGGTCTGTGGAAGTGAGTTTTGGCAAATATCTTGTCAAACATGAGGAACGACAACAAAAGTAATGATGATAAACAAGAAGAAAGATTAGAATAGAAATTCTGTTGGAGAGAGGAGCAGAACTTCTTTAATGTGGGGGCATACCTGGCAGGATGTGGTAGTGAGTTAAACACTAAAATAAAACAAAGAACTGCAGATGCTGAAGATCTGAATCAAAAATAGAAATTGTTGGAGAAACGCAGCAGGTCTGGCAGCATTTGTGAAGAGAAAGCAATCTTAGCGTTTCGAGTCCAATGGACCTTCGTCAAAACTCTGCTTTCTCTCAACAGATGCTACCAGACCTGTTGAATACTCCAAGAATTTCTGTTTTGTTTCAGATCTTCAAAGTCTGCAGTTTTTTTTGTTTTATTTTATTGATGAAGGTTAAATATAGCCTGTTTGTTATTTCCAATATGAAATAGATCATTATTTTCTTGGGCCTACAAGAAGACCATGTTTCTAAAGAATTAAGAACATTAGCAAAGGAGCTAAACCTTAATATTTCTGGAGTTTCTGGATTTCTCAAAGTATAAAGCCGTATAAAGTGAACCTTTATGAACTCCATCCAATAGTCAACATGGCTTTGTGCATGGGAAATCATGTCTCTCAAACTTTATTGAATTATTTTGAAGAAGTAACAAAGAGGATTGATGAGGGCAGAACGGTGGATGTGATCTATATGGACGTCAGTAAGGTGTTCGACAAGGTTCCCCATGGGAAACTGGCTAGCAAGGTTAGATCTCATGGAATACAGGGAGAACTAGCCATTTGGATACAGAACTGGCTCAAAGGTAGAAGACAGAGGGTTGTGGTGGAGGGTTGTTTTTCAGACTGGAGGCCTGTGACCAGTGAAGTGCCACAAGGATCGGTGCTGGGTCCACTATGTTTTATCATTATATAAATGATTTGGATGTGAGCATAAGAGATATAATTAGTAAGTTTACAGATGACACTAAAATTAGAGGTGTAGTGGACAGCGAAGAAGGTTACCTCAGATTACAACAGGATCTTGATCAGATGGGCCAATGGACTGAGAAGTGGCAGATAGAGTTTAATTTAGTTGCATGTGAGATGCTGCATTTTGGGAAAGCAAATTTTAGCAGGACTTATACATTTAATGGTCAGGTTCAAAGGAGTGTTGCTGAACAAAGAGACCTTGGAGTGCAGGTTCATAGTTCCTTGAAAGTGGAGCCGCAGGTAAATAGGATAGTGAAGAAAGCATTTGGTATGCTTTCCTTTATTGGTCAGAGTATTGAGTACAGGGGTTGGGAGGTCATGTTGCGGCTGTACAGGACATTGGTTAGGCCACTTTTGGAATATTGCCAAGATTGGAGGATTTGAGCTATAGTGGGAGGTTGAATAGGCTGGGGCTGTTTTCCCTGGCTGAGGGTTGACCTTATAGAGGTTTATAAAATCATGAGAGGCATGCATAAGATAACTAGACAAAGTCTTTTCCCTGGAGTGGGGGAGTCCAGAACTAGAGGGCATAGGTTAGGGTGAGAGGGGGAAAGATATAAAAGAGACCTAAGGGGCAACGTTTTCACACAGGGTGGTACGTGTATGGAATGAGCTGCCAGAGGAAGTGGTGGAGGCTAGTACAATTGCAACTTTTAAAAGGCATTTGGATGGGTATATGAATAGGAAGGATTTGGAGGGATATGGGCCAGGTGCTGGCAGGTGGGTCTAGATTGGGTTGGGATATCTAGTTGGCATGGATGAGTTGGACCGAAGGGTCTGTTTCTGAGCTGTACATCTCTATGACTCTGTGAATATGAGCAGAAGGAGTTAATGTTCTGTTAAGCTGAAACTGCACTTGCAAGACTGGAGGCTATCCTGCTTACCTGATTTGGTGTGGTCCCAATTAATGAACTGTTATTAGGAGTGATGTGGAGGCGCTGGTGTTGGGCTGAGTTGGACAAGGTCAAAAATCACATGACACTAAGTTATAGTCCAGTGGGTTTATTTGAAAGCACTAGCATTTGGAGCACTGCACCTTCATCAGGTATTAGTGACAGAAGACATTAGAACACAGAATTTGAGAGGATAAATTAAAGCGTCATACAACTCATGCGAATGAATTGAGCACACCTAAGATGGCTCTTAAATCTTTAATCAGTTAGAAAGAAGGTGCAAGTTTCGGTTGATTAATACACAAATCCCAGAATTTCTTTCAAGTCATTGCCCTGAGTTAACTTAAGATGTTATCAATTTGAAGGAGATGACACCTCTGGTCAGACAATGTATTTTAGGTGTGAGGTCTTGTTTGGAATCTCTCTGTCTTTTCTTTCCAAAGTAGGAGTTTATAAACTGCCACATTGACAGACTGTCTACAAATTGTGTTCTTTTGAACAAAATAGAATGAATCTGCAAATGCAAACAGATTTATTTACAGTAGCGCCTCGACATACGAACGACCCCGTTCACGAACAAATCAGTTTACGAACAGGATTGTACGTAAAATTTTGCTTCAACGTATGTACGAAATTCAAGGTACGAACGCAAAAAGCCCGTGTGCGACCACGTGGTTTCATTGCTCTGCTTTGCTATGCACTTGTTGAACGCAAAAGCTCTTGGGGCCCGCATGATCTCATTCAGTTCATCTGTGAACAGCGTTCGTTACTACGTCCAAGCATTCTTACGCTATCTGAACAATGGGAAAAATTTATTCAGTTCGCGAACTTTTCGGTTCGCGAACTTTGTCCCGGAATGGATTACGTTCATAAGTCGAGACGCTACTGTATATGTGTGTGTGTGTGTGTCTGTGTATATATACTGAGACTGTGTGTGTTTGAGACATGCTGTGTGTGTGTGTTTGAGAGAATGTTTGCGAGTGTGAGGGAGTACTGCATATGCATCTGAGAGAATGTGAGTGTATGTGTATGAGAGAGGGTCTGTGTGAGTGTGTTTGTGAGAGAGAGAGTGTCTGTGTGTGTGTGTGTGTGTGTGTGAGTGAGTGAGTGTAGAGTATGGTGGGGTCAGCTGTAGTGCTACATGAACCCAAGAGTCCAATTCATGTCACACTACAGGTGACTCTACCATACTATGCACTCTCTCTCAGACATGCACACAGACCCTCTCGCATGCACACTCACTCTCATGCACTCTCTCTCATGCATACACACAGACCCTCTCGCATGCACATACTCACATGCACACTCTCTCAGATGCATCACTCCCTTACTCGTATACAGTCTCAAATACACGTGTGCGTGCACACACATACACACTCTCTGTCTCTCTTTCTCCCTCTCTTTCTCACACACACACACACACACACACACACACACACACACACACAAATATCTATGGGCTGAATTAGCATTTGCAGATTCGTCCTACTTTGTATTTTGTTCAAAAAGCACACAATTTGTAGACAGTCAATCAATGTGGCATTTTATAAACTGCTACTTTGGAAAGAAAAGACACAGCCAGATTCCAAACAATACCTCACACCTAAAATACATTGTCTGACCGGAGGTGTCACCTCCTTCATATTGATAACATCTTAAGTTATCTCAGGGCAGTGACTTGAAAGAAATACTGGGATTTGCATATTAATCAATCGAAATCTGAACCTTCATTCTAACTGATTAAATATTTAAGAGCCATCTTAGGTGTGTTCAGTTCATTCACATGAGTTGCATGACTTTTCAATCTTTTTCTTATATGCGCATAAAGTCTTCCTCTCTCACTAACAGGAGCAGTGCTCCGAAAGCTAGTATTTTCAAATAAACCCGTTGGACTATAACCTGGTGGCATGTGATTTTTGAACTTGTTATGAGGAGATCAGGGCTATCTCTTAGACTCCTGACCATAGTGGAGAATCTTAAACTGACAATGAATGAAATCAGATGAGCCATAAGCTTTTCAATGCAGCTAATTAGCCTACACAGAATTTTCAAACTTTGTTTACATTGCTTAGATTGGTACAGGTAATGCTGCTTTTACACCTCTGAAGAGTTATTTTGAGATTATTTTTCTGTCAGGTGTCAGTTATAGTCATACAGCATGGAAACAGACCCTTCAATCCAACCTATCCATGCCAACCAGGTATCCTAATCTGAACAAATCCTATTTTTCTGCATTTGGCCTATATCTCTCGAGACTCTTCTTGTTCATGTACCTGTCCAAATGTTTTTTTAACAATTGTAATTGTACCCACCTCTACTACTTCCTCAGATAACTCATTCTATACATGCACCACCCTCTGTTAAAAAGATAACCCTCAGACCATTTTTAAATCTTGCCTTGCTCACCTTAAACCTATGCCTTCTAATTTTGAACTCCCATCCCTTTGGAAAAAGACCTTGGTTGTTCACCCCATCTGTCCTCTCCTGATTTTACAAATCTCTGTAAGGTCACCCCCTCAACCTCCTACACTCCAGGGAAAAATGTTCCAGCCTATCCAATCTCTCCTTACAGCTCCAACCCTCCAGTCCTAGCAATGTCCTTGTAAATTTTTTCTGTACTTTTTCTAGTTTAACAACATCCTTTCTATAGTAGGGCAAGCACGGTGGCTCAGTGGTTAGCACTGCAGCCTCACAGCACCAGGGACTCTGGTTCGATTCCAGTCTGTGTGGAATTTGCACGTCCTCCTCGCATCTGTGTGGGTTTCCTCCAGGTGCTCCGGTTTCCTCCTACAGTCCAAAGATGTGCAGGTCAGGTGAATTGGCCATGCTAAATTGCCCGTCATGTTAGGTGCATTAGTCTGAGGGAAATGGGTCTGGATGGGTCACTCTCCGGAGGGTCAGTGTGGACTTGTTGAGTCAAATGGCCTTTTCCACACTATAGGCAATCTAATCTAAACCAGAATTGTTTGTAGTACTCAAAGTGGCCTCACCGATGTATTATATATCTGCAACATGATGTCTCCACTCTGATACTCAATGCTCTGATCAATGAAGGCAGTCATGCCAAATGCCTCCTTCACCACCCTGCGATGTCAATTTTAAGGAACTGTGAACCTGCACCCGTAGGTCTCTGTTCATCCAGGGCCCTACCATTAACTGTAAGTTCTGCCCTGGTTTGAACAAACTCCTTGAGGGCAGAGAAAAGTGAAGAATAAGTTCAGCTTTACAGCTTTGTTCATTGGTACAAGTCCTTTCCAGTAGGAATCACAAAGTGACAACCCTCTATGAGAGAGTTGTCCAGATGTACTAAGAGCTCTGAATTGGTTGGGTGGATGAATGGAAGTTTCTCAATTTGCTGTTTCTCCTGGCTCCACAAGCAACATAAGAAGCTTGCCTTAAAAGGCCCCTTCTGGTTTTATCCTGTTTTTACCTAAAACAACTCCCACTCAAGCCAAATCTGAAATTCCAATTCAGAGCCAAGTTATGTCATTGGATTTCAGTTTATATAGTAAGGGGTTCTACCAGTTTAAGATGTGTGCTGTTGTTAAAGAACAGAGAAAATCAAAATTAACACAAACACTTAGGAAATTGCAGCTAATTCATCTGGGAGCATCTACCTGGTTTCTCCTGGATGGGAAGGCTCGAAATTTGTCAACTTTGTGTCAGTAAACTTTAAGAATACATATTTAAATTGCACTGATTAAGATTTAATAATTATATATGACATATGAGTATCTGACTGTAATTAAGTCTTTACCTGTGCAAAAGTATAATTAGCTAATCCTGGATGTTTTTGGGAAGATTTATTACAGCTTTGATTCTTTGTTATAACATATCAGTTGAATTATAGTGAAGGCATTCAGAGATGTGAATTGTTTTCCAATCGTAGTTTTCTCTTGAAATAATTAATTTCCCTTCCAACTGGTAGGTTAATGCAAGAGATGCAGATGCTGGTCTTTTTGGTACTATCCATTATTTTCTTTATGATGATGTTAACAACTATGAGAAGTCACATCTCTTTACCATTGACTCCTCTTCTGGTCAAATCTGTACAACCCAGAATATGGATAGAGATAATGGACCTCCAAGTTATGATCTGTTAGTGATTGCTGAGGATGGGGTAAGTTAAATCTTATATTTGTAAACCTTGGTTACTCTTAGTTGAGGAAATTATGTATATCATTTAAAAGTTTAGGGGTATTTAGAGATGATACCAGAAACTAGAATTTGTATTATTTATATAAAATCACAAGAAACATACAAGATATGAAGTCTTCAACTTTATTGAGCTAATTTTGCAAGTGTACTAACTGATTGCTTGTAACTCCTATTGACATGATTGGTCAGGGAGCAGAATGCACAATTTGGCCGAAAGCTGCAAAGTGAGAAAGTCTTATCCTGTGTCTTTGTATCCTTTCCCCATAACCTTTGGTTCCCCTACTGATAAGAATCTATCTTAAACACACACAAGGATTCTATCCTCACAACTCTCTGTGGAATGGGGTTTCAAACCTCTGAGAAGAGAAATTCCTCCTCATCTCAGTCTTAATTTGGCAACCCTTTGTTCTGAGACTATGCCCTCTGGCCCTCAATTCTGCCATGAGGGGGAACATCCTCTCAGCATTTACCCCATCAAGTCCCTTAAGAATCCTGGATGTTTTCAATGAGATCACCTCTCATTCTTCTCAACTCCAGTGAGAGAGTCACAATTGGTTTAATCTTTGCTCATAAGACAATCTCTGCATACTAGTGATCATTCCAGTGAACCTTCTCTGAACTGCCCCCAATGAAGTTATATATTTCTTTTAAATAAGTGTAACCAAAATTAGTGAGCTCAGGTTGAGGTTCTAGATGTAGGTTTGATCGCTGAGCTGAAAGGGTCATTTCCAGACATTTCATCACCCTACTAGGGAACATCTTCAGTGGGCCTCCGGGCAAAGCACTGCTGATGATTCCTGCTTTCTGTTTGTGTGTTTGGGTTTCTTTGGGTGGTTGATGTCTTTTCCTGTGGTGATGTCATTTCCTGTTCTATTTCTCAGGGGGTGGTAGATGGAGTCCAACTCAATGTGTTTGTTGATAGAGTTCCGTTTGGAATGCCATGCTTCTAGGAATCCTCTTGCGTGTCTTTGTTTGGCTTGTCCGAGGATGGATGTATTGGCCCAGTCGAAGTGGTATCCTTCCTTATCTGTATGTAAGGATACTAGTGAGAGAGGGTCATGTCGTTTTGTGGCTAGTTGATGTTCATGTATCCTGGTGGCTAATTTTCTGCCTGTTTGTCCAATGTAGTGTTTGTTACAGTTATTGCACGGTATTTTGCTTGCTGTCTGTATATAGTCTTTCAAATTCATTAGCTGCTGTTTTAGTGTGTTGGTGGGTTTGTGGGCTACCATGATGCCAAGAGTAGTCTGGCAGTCATTTCTGAGATCTCTTTAATGTAGGGGAGAGTGGCTAGGGTTTCTGGTTTCTGCTTCGCCCGGAGGCCCACTGAAGATGTTACCTAGTAGGGTGACGAAACGTCTGGAAATGAACCTTCCAGCTCAGCGAGCAAACCTACATCCAGTACCAAAAATGCCCACAGTAACTCCAAATGTGGTCTCAGCAACATCTTGACAGTTGCAGTAAGCCTTCCTTACTCTTGTACTCACCCACTTCCATTTGCCTTTGTGATTTTTTTTGCTGCACTATGTGCTAGCTTTCTGCGTTTCGTGTGCACATACCCCAAAGATCTATTGTTGCATCCTTTTGCTGTTTCTGTCTATTTAAATAATATTTTGTTCTTCCAAAATCAACAGCTTTGCATTTTCCTATGTTGTACTCCATTTGCCGCCTTTTGCCCACATACTTAAACTATCGATGCCTATCTGTTTGAATCCCTCTCACAATCACCCTTTCCACCTATTTTAGTGTTTTGCAAATTTAGCTACAGTACATTGACTTCCTTCTTCCAAGTCATTAATGTATAAACAGTTGCAGTCCCAGCACTAATCCTTGTGGAACCCCATTGGTCTCAGGTTGCCAGCCTGAAAAATAACCCTTCATCCCCACTCACTGTTCGTTGTGTGTGAGCCAATTCTCTATCCATGGCAATATACTACCTCTTAACATTATGGGCACTTATGTGGTGCCCTGTTGAACGCCTTCTGGAAGTCCAGACACGATACACAAACGCAAACAACTGATTCTCATCTATCCATTCAGGTTGAGACTTTTTTTTAAAAAAAAACCTCTAATAAATTAGTCAGACATGATTTCCATATCATGAAGCCCTGCTGACTCTGCTTGATTAGATAATGATTTTCCAAACATTCTGCTATTACTTATTAATTAATTTGAATACTCTTACAAAAATAGATGTTAGGCTAATCAGCCACAAGTTATTCATTTTTTACCTCTTCCCTTTTTGAATAGGGGTGCCACTTTAGCAGTTTTCCAATCCTCTGATATTCGTCCAGAATTCAATGATTTTGGCATCCCCACTTTCTCTGTAGCTGTCTCTTTTAGGATCCTAGGATGCAACCCACCATTGCCAGAGAACCTATCTGCCTTTAACCACATTATTTGTTGACTTCTAACCTTTCCCACAGAGTGCTACTGTTTGGGGTCTGAACACTACGCCTACCAATTTCTTCTTTCCTTTGCTATTTTTTCCCCACCCAAATGGAATATTCATCATCCAAGCCTAGATCATCACACACGATTCCAGCCTTGAGCAACTGTCAGTGTGGAGTTTGCTCGTTCTCCCCATGTCTGCGCGGGTTTCCTCCGGGTGCTCCGGTTTCCTCCCACAAACCAAAAGATGTGCAGATTAGGTGAATTGGACATGCTAAACTGCCCATAGTGTTCAGGGATATGTAGATTATGTGTAGATATGTAGGTTAGCTAGGGGTAAATATAGAATCATAGGGTAGGGGAATGGGCCTGTGTGGGATACTGTTTGGAGGGTCGGTGTGGACTTGTTAGGCCAAATGGCCAATTTCCACACTGTAAGGATTCTATGATCTTTACAACTCTCCTCACTTCATTTCTTGTTAACAATGCTACCCCGACAAATTTTCCAACCCTCCTATCAGTCCAAAAGGTCAAAAATCCCTGAATTTTACATTCCTAATTTTGAACTCCTTGTAACCATGATTCTGTAATGGTGATGAGATTATATTCATTTACCTTGATTTGCGCCATTAGTTCGTCTACCTTGTTTGGAATGCTTTGTACATTAAGATACTAAGCCTTCAAACTCATTCTCTTATCAAGCTTTCCTACACTTACGTGGTTCCATGGTTACAATATGACAGTCACACATCTGTCCCTTCCTTTTATTTCTCTTGGTGTTCAGCCACATCACTAAACCCTACCACCTCAAACCATTTAAAGCCCCATCTACAACACTAGTTATGCGATTCACCAGGACCGTTGTCCCAGTATGATTCAGGTGAAGCCTGTCCAATTAGAACGATTCCTTCTTTCCCCTATCTTGGTAGCAATGTCCCTGAATTCTCCCACACCAATCTTTGAGGCACGCATTTAACTCTTCAATATTGTTGACCCTGTACCAGTTAACTTGTGGCTAGTAATCTGGAGATTATATACACAAT
Organism: Chiloscyllium plagiosum; assembly: GCF_037043375.1. Lineage (NCBI taxonomy): Eukaryota > Metazoa > Chordata > Chondrichthyes > Orectolobiformes > Hemiscylliidae > Chiloscyllium > Chiloscyllium plagiosum. Next base: position 1,211,623 of record NW_028270139.1, read on the forward strand.
CCCACTCAATTATATGTTAGATTAATGTGATTTTTTTTTCTATAGGGTGGTTTGAGTGCTCAATCATTTATCCACTTAGATCTACAAGACATTAACGATAACCAACCATTATTCAACCCATTGACTTATGTAACCAGTATCAGCAGCCATACACAGCCAGGAACAGAGATTACAAATGTGATGGCCTCTGACAGGGATTCTGGAGTCAATGGAAAGGTGTCATATGAACTTCTAACTGGAAACTTCTCTTCTTTGTTCTCTGTAGACTCCTCGACAGGTATAATAAAATTATTTCTTCTGATTTCAACATTACATTGTTCATATTGAACTTCACTATAGTAATCACATTCTGCCAAATTTATCTTTTAGTAAGACTGATAATGACTGCACCAGATCTTCCCCTGAATTTTAAGTCCTTCCAGTTCATGACATGTCCCAGATCCTGACTGAAAAAAATCAGTCTTTGCCAATGCTATAATAGAACCAAAGGCTAGAAAGTTGAGTCTTGTCAAATTTCTTTTCCTGTGGAAACTACCTCACCTCTGCTCATTGCTACTTTCTCAGCTTAACCTTAATCGAGAAGTTAATGTGTACCTCAAGATGTTTATCCTTAAGATTACTGATTTTTGGTTAGATCAGAGACACGACTTTGATATCTTTGCCATTTTAGTGTGCATTCAATAGCGGTGTTTTACCACAAATAGTTCCAGCATTCATCACTTCATCACTGACTCAAACAATACGATTTTCAACTGCATCTGAAATTAGTCACGATTAAAATACCTTTCTTTGAAGATAGCTTTATCTTAAATCCATAATGATTATTTTATTCAGTGAAATATAAAAGCCTCATTATCTAGCAAGATAAGTAAGATCAGAAGTGCTTCTTTATTGAAAAATAAAGTCTTTTGCTTAAGTGGTATGAACTTTCTTATTGTTAGCCTTTCTTTCTTCTACCAACCTCCATCACCCTAAAAAAAAATCTTGCCTGCCAAAAAAGTGTGGTTTAATCTCAAATGCTAAAAATTTGGTGTTATCTTGTGAATATCTAAATTTGATTCCGTTACAAGGGCAATTAAGTATGACTAATAAATGTTAACCTTGCCGTCAATGCTGTCATCCTACCAAAAAATGAACAAATGTCAATTATGTGCACACAGTAGATACTGTCCATATCAAGGTGTGTGAACAGTTGCTTGCAAATTGAGTTAATCCGATGCTGTTTAATATTGTAGTTTTGTATTTACATTGTCTAACACTGTTTACTTATTACTTTAATTCCATTAGAAGGTAAATTGCAATGTAACTTTAATAACAAATGGTCTTATTCTAAAAATAGATGTACCAAGCTAACTGTTTGAATTTATGATCGTTTGTGAGTCAAAAACAGAAAATGTCAGCTAAGAAAAAACATTCCAGGAGCATATTGTTTTCATGGTTTCAGGAGCAGATATTGGGAAACCATGCAACACCAGGTTGTAGTCCAACAGGTTTATTTGGAAGCACTAGCTTTCGGAGTGCTGCTCCTTCATCAGATGGTTGTGGAGTATAAGATCGTAAGACACAGAATTTATAGCAAAAGTTTACAGTGTGATGTAACTGGAATTATATATTGAAAAAGACTTGGATTGTTTGTTAAGTCTCTCATCTTTAAGAATGGGCATGTTGGTTTCAGTTCTTTCAAATGTAAATCACAGAACTTTTTTAAAGTTCCATTCTCAAGTGAACTTTAACAATTGTTGTCATGTCAGCCGGATAATGCATTTAAGGTGTGAGGTGCCTTGTGTGAGACTGTCTGTGTTACAATGTTCAGACTGATTCTAACTTGAAAAAAACGGATTTACAGAATTTTACATGGATTCATGCAGTTTTTGAGCAAAATAAAATGTAATTCTCACACCTTAAATGTATTATCTGAGCTGACATGACGCCAATTGTTAAAGTTCACTTGAGAATGTAACTTTTAAAAAAAGTTCTGCGATTTACATATGAAAGAACTGAAACCAGCATGTTCATTCTAAGAGATGAGAGACTTAACAAACAATCCAGGTCTTTTTCAATATATAATTTCAGTTGCATCACACTGTAAATTTTTGCTATAAATTTTGTGTCTTAGGATCTTATACTCCACAACCACCTGATGAAGGAGCAGCGCTCCGAAAGCTAGTGCTTCCAATTAAACCTGTTGGACTATAACCTGGTGTTGTGTGATTTTTAACTTTGTACACCCCAGTCCAGTACCGGTATCTCCAAATTATATTGGGAAACAGCACACTCTGATTTCTTTACATTAATTGAAATGGGCAAAAGCCAGGATAACAGGGAGACATTGTAATATTAAATCCTTTAAATATGTCAGTTTAAATTTGATGTCATAGAGACTAATATTACTTCCTTTTTGTTTTCTAGGTGCAGTGTATTTAACTTCTACCTTCAGTCACCTACAGGTTTCTGATGTGCAGTTGAAAATTTCTGCACGTGATGGTGGCAATTTGACTTCGTCTCTGAATGCAACTGTAACTGTCCACATTCTTCAAAGTTCTGTAGCTCCAACAGTGTTTGAGCAGTCGTCTTATTCTTTTACCATACTAGAAAGTGTCCCTATAGGAAGTGCTGTTGGAAGAGTACAGGTTGCAAGTATCCAAGGTGTGTTTCAGATGTTCTGCAAAAATAAATTAAGCTGCCTTTCACCCATATGATTAATTGTTTTACATCTTGTAGATAAACATTTAGATCTTCACTGATTTTCAGCTAGCTTGGGCTGATTAGATCGTTCCTGCTGTTATGAAGGTGTAAGGGGTACTGTACCTTTACAAGAGTTGAGGACTTAGCAAGCACATAGGGTGCTGGAGAATTTATGGTGTAACATTTGGTCCAGCAGCTAGCAGTACCTGGGTTGCTATGAGATGAAAAACAAATTCAAATTCAGCCAATCAGTTTAAATTATGCCCCAAGATACTAAGCTCCACTAAAGTTTTAATTTAGTATTTTAACAATATTAAAACAATGAAATGATCTGATGTTTTGGGGTATAGGACCAGAATAAATTAAACAGTTGGGGGAGAACTGCCAAGCCACCAACATATGCAGATTGCCCGCAGAATAGCTCTCTTAAAGGTACCTGTATCTATTAATGACCTGTGAAACAGAAATCCCTAAGAAGAAGAAAAGAAGACAGAGGAAGATGCAAAGAGAAGATTCAATAGCTGGCTGGTTTTGAAATTTGAATTTTTAGGTAAATCTTAATCGGGAGTTTTTTTGGACTGTATTGTAGAAGGGAAAGTGAAAGATAAGTTAGAGAAAGGAGTTGTAAATAGTTGTTAGTTAATGTTATATGTTCGACTTAATAAATAAAGTTCTTAACATTTTTGTACTTTAAATAGTGACTTTTGGGATAGTTCTTGGCCTCTTTAATTTTAACAGGTTACAGCATGAGTTTAATCATTCCTGAGTTGCTGATTTAAATTAGCGGGGGAGGGAGGGTTTAACCCTGTGTCATAACACTGCCCCTAAATGAGGGGTCAGCTCATTAAGGTGATTTTATAGAAGTTCTCCACTTACTGGAATTGGACAGGGAATTTCAAACAGGGCTGACTAATCATTGAGCGCTTGCAACATTCTCTGCATTATAACCATCCCGTCTATTGTTTAGCACTGTTATTTAAGTGTTCCACCAGTAACACTTTGAGAGGAAGAAGAGGATGGTTTTAAAGTTCAAATACAGTGCAAATATTGAAGAGCATTTGAGTGGCAGACAGTTTTAACTAGGAGGCAGTTGCATTCCTTAGATTAGGTAGTGGATTTTGTCAGATTGGGGGCCAGAGTTGGGAGGATTTGATTAAGAGTGATACAATTAAGCAGACCACAGGTAAAACTAGAGCAGTCAGTACAAGGTTCTTGCTGACTCTGTGGATGAAGGCAAAGGAGTAAATGAGGCTCCGAGAAATGGTACAGGACACTATTTAAGTGATGGAAGTGAAAAGAATGTGGCACTGACAGTATGATTTGTTCCTTTCACCTGCAATTGGAAGTTCTGTGTTGTCTGCTCAGAGCCAGAATTAAGGATATCTCCTGGTAACTGGAAATGATCATCAATTGTCTGTTCTTCATAGGAATAACTTAAGTAGAACTAAGAATATTTTTTTTTGTGAAAAAGTCTTAGAAATTAGAGTTGAACATAGAACATAGAAGAATACAGCGCAGTACAGGCCCTTTGGCCCTCGATGTTGCGCCGATCCAAGCCCACCTAACCTATACTAACCCACTATCCTCCATATACCTATCCAATGCCCGCTTAAATGCCCATAAAGAGTGAGAGTCCACCACTGCTACTGGCAGGGCATTCCATGAACTTACGACTCGCTGAGTGAAGAACCTACCCCTAACTTCAGTCCTATATCTACCCCCCCTTAATTTAAAGCTATGCCCCCTTGTAATACCCGACTCCATACGCGGGAAAAGGTTCACACTGTCAACCCTATCTAACCCCCTAATCATCTTGTACACCTCAATCAAGTCACCCCTAAACCTTCTTTTCTCTAATGAAAACAGCCCCAAGTGTCTCAGTCTTTCCTCATACGATCTTCCTTCCATACCAGGCAACATCCTGGTAAACCTCCTCTGCACCCGTTCCAGTGCCTCCACATCCTTCCTATAGTATGGCGACCAAAACCGCACACAATATTCCAGATGCGGCCGCACCAGAGTCTTATACAACTGCATCATGACCTCAGGACTCCGGAACTCAATTCCTCTACCAATAAAAGCCAGTACGCCATATGCCTTCCTCACAGCACTATTTACCTGGGTGGCAACTTTCAGAGATCTGTGTACATGGACACCAAGATCCCTCTGCTCATCCACACTACCAAGTATCCGACCATTAGCCCAGTACCCCATCTTTTTGTTATTCTTCCCAAAGTGAATCACCTCACACTTAGCTACATTGAATTCCATTTGCCACCTTTCTGCCCAGCTCTGCAGCTTCTCTATATCCTGCTGTAACCTGCCACATCCTTCCTCACTGTCAACAACTCCTCCGACTTTCGTATCATCCGCAAACTTGCTCACCTAACCTTCTAACCCCTCCTCCAGGTCATTTATAAAAATGACAAACAGCAATGGTCCCAAAATAGATCCTTGCGGAACACTGCTAGTGACGGCACTCCATGAAGAAACTTTGCCATCAACTACTACCCTCTGTCTTCTTCCATCCAGCCAATTCCTAATCCAAACCTCCAACTCACCCTCAATGCCATATCTCCGTATTTTCTGCAGTAGCCTACCATGGGGAACCTTATCAAACGCCTTACTAAAATCCATATATACCACATCTACCGCTTTCCCCTCATCAACCTCCTTCGTCACCTTTTCAAAGAATTCAATAAGGTTTGTGAGGCACGACCTGCCCTTCACAAAACCATGCTGACTATTCTTGATCACATTATTCCTATCCAGATGTGCATAAATCCTATCCCTTACAATTCTCTCTAAGACTTTGCCCACAACAGAAGTGAGACTCACCGGCCTATAGTTACTAGGGTTATCCCTACTCCCCTTTTTGAACAAGGGAACCACATTTGCTATCCTCCAGTCTTCTGGCACTACTCCTGTAGACAAAGAGGACATAAAAATCAAGGCCAATGGCTCTGCAATCTCCTCCCTTGCTTCCCAGAGAATCCTAGGATAAATGCCATCAGGCCCAGGGGACTTATCTATTTTCACCTTTTCCAGGATTTCCAACACCTCTTCTCTACATACCTCAAAGCCATCCATTCTACTTATTTGTGACTCAATTACAATCAAAATTAACAATCAAACATTCATATGTAATAACTTCTAGATTCTTACCTGAGATTAATAAAATTGATGAAAGGCAAAACAAGTGACATAGTTGAATATGTGTAACCAAAACATGGTGGACAAAGCAGGAGTTTTGGCCCATGAGGTACTGACACTGGTCCTGAAGAAAGAGAGAGTTGCTTAATTGGGTTGGGCTCAATTTTAAATTTGGCTAATATTAGCATTCTTGTTAGTTGAATAACTAGGGCAATAACTTAAAACTAATGAAAGGAGGGATGGAGGGATTTGGGAAAAGGTAATTTCAAAAGCAGTTGCTGTCAAACAGAGCACTGATGTGTAGCATGGGCCATGGTGCGGTTGGAGAGTTTGACAATGATATTAGAATGTTAGCAATTAAGGTGACATCAGGGAATAATAACAAAAATACCTAAAGGCCCAATATATTAGTGTGAAGAATTCCTAAGTTAATAGATGAATTAAAGAATAGATAAATACAGTAGTGCCTCAGCTTACGAATTTAATCCGTTCCGGGACCAGTTCGCGAATTGAATCAATTTTTCCCATTGTTCGGATAGCGTAAGAATGCTTGGACGGCTGTTCACAGTGCACACGCCAAAGATGAATTGAATTAGACCACGCGGGGCTCGAGAGCTTTTGCGTTCAACAAGCGGGTAGCAAAGCAGAACAATGAAACCACGTGGTCGCACAAAGGCTTTTTGCATTCATACCTTTGTTCGTATATTGAAATTCGTACGTACGTCGAAGCAAAATTTTACATACAATCCTGTTTGCAAACCGATTTGTATGTGAACGGGGTCGTTCGTATGTCGAGGTGCTACTGTATTAAGGAATTTGTTTTAGTACTTGTTACGGCGATGTGATTATAGATTAACCAAGGCTCAGAATTCAATATTCCAAGATTCTTAATTATCAGGGAGGAGACGCAAAATGGACAAGTGGGCGATAGTTACTTTAATAATAAAGAATGGGAAAAGGAAAGTAGAGAGGAAGAATCTTGTTATGGAGAATCTGTTTAGATGGAGCAAAAAACCAAGAATGGGCAAAAAGCAATGATGTTTATAGTTTACTGGCTGCTTAACAGTAGTCATGCTGTTGAACAGAGTTTAAATCAAGAAATTAAAAGTGCATTTAACTTGGATAATACTGTAATCGTGTGGAATTTTATATAAAATGGGCAGTTCAAATCTGTTAATAGTAGTGTTAGGGAGGAGGAATTAATGTAATTCGTTCAAGATAGTTTTCTAGTTCAGTATATCAATGAACCAATGAGGAAGCAGGTTATTTTATTTTTAGACCGTCAACTTTAATAAGGTAATGGAAAAGGTTGATTATAATGAATTTTATAGGGAATAATTTAGTTAAGTCCAAAACTAGGGTATTAAGTCTGGAGAGCAGCCTATGTTGAATAAGTGTAATGTTGATTGGGATACTGGGTTAAAAATATGGTAGATAGGCAATAGAAACCATTTAAATAATTCAGTAATAATTTGCAATAATTAAACATTTTGGTAAGGAATGAAAATTCTACAGAAAATAGTCTCAAACTGTGGCTAACTGTAGAGGTTAGCTTGTACTCTATTAAACGAAGAGGCTTTTCCACATGAACATAAAAATTAAGAGTAAAATGTTGAATAAATATCCTGTTGAGCCTGCTTCTAGTGATTGCAGGCATCTGGCAGGCAATTTTTTGTGGAACAGGACGTCTCAGCTGCAGTACTTAATAGCTTGAGAAGCTCTTTTAGTCAACAGTCGAGTGTTGGATTGCTGCTTAACTGGTAGGTTTTCTTGCTGGTGGGAGCCAGGGATTACTGCCCTTAAAGATGCCCAACCCCACACTTCTTGTGAAAAGAACTAATTGTGGCCAATGTCTGTGTGTATCCTGTAAAGTCTCTTCGAAATCGTGTTTGTTTTAATTAAATTGTCTCTCATTCTTCTAAATTCCAGAGAATATAGACCATACTTATTCAGCCTGTCATCACAGGACAGCTTTCTTATCCAGCCTTGTGACTCATTGCAATACGTCCTGCAATGCAAGTGTAGTGTTCTTTAAATTTGGAAGCCAGAGCTGCACACATTATTCCAGATGTGATCTTCCTAAAGCTCTGTCCTGTTGTAGCAAGCCTTGCTTTTCTATCTCAGTCCCCTTTGATTACAGACCCAGATACCATTTGCCTTCCTCATTAGTGTCCCTACTTAAGACTAGGTGGAGGTAATATTTTTGTCCCTATTTATTCATCTATTAACTGTTTCTGCGCTATAACTTGGGTGTTCCATTGTGGTTCCAAAACAAATAATAAGCTCCAAGGTTCGAAAGAATTGTAAATTTCAATGTTAGTCTCTAAACAACATTTCTAAAAACCGATAGAGGATTTCACTGCAATTTGATACGCAACCCAAGAAAGAACTGATTTAGTTTTTAAAGAAGTTGTGCATATGGATCCAGATCCTGGAATTTCTTAGAAGATCCATCCATTAACATTAGGAAATGGGGTACAAATTGGCTATCTTTTAGAAAGGCGTGTGTTGTTTGATTTAGAATATTGTGGTTTGTCTCACTACTGTGATACACTTTGTCATAGCTGTCAAAATGTGATCAGAGCTCTTAGAGTAGATTATTGGATACAAACTAGTCTGAAGCCTCCTCAGTGAGATAGAAATTCTTAGTAATAAGGATCTCTTTTTTTACAGTTTTGTAGTTGCAAACCATCAACAAGCAGGAAAGTGCAAGAAAATTGTAACAGCATTGAGTTAACATAGTATGGTGGAGGTATGCACTCTACTGAATTCCCCCTATACTTGCTATTTTCTGTGCCTGCTTGATAACTTGTGTTCCACAAATTTCTCTGGACATTAGTGTTTAAAGATTTCACGCCTTTCAAAAAATGTTATGCTTTTCTATTCTTCGAGCTAAAATGAAAATTCATGCACTTTCTTAAGTGGCACTCCAGCAGCCACCATTTTGGCCACTCGCCTAACCTGTCTACATCTCTTTGCAGCATTTTTATGTTTCCATTCCCGCCTACCTTTGTATCATTCGCAAACATAGATATATTAATTTCTATTTCTTTGTCTATGTCATTAGTACAGATTTTAAATGCCAGATCACAACACTGGTACTTGTGACACACCATAAGTTATAGGCTGCCAGCTTGAAAAGGTCCTGTTTGTTCCTATTTTTCAAGTTTTGTCCATTAACCAGTCCTCTTGCTATGTATTACCCTAACTTCAAAAGCCCTGAACTTCTTGATTATGTTAATGCATAGCACCTGAATGCCTTTTGGAATTCCAAGTATACCACATCTACTGGTTCTGTTTCATTTACCTCCCTACTTACATCCTCAAAAATCCCTAATAAATTCTTCAAACACCGTTTCTCTTTTAATAACCAATGTTAACAATGCCTGATCATACTATGTTGTTAGGACTACCTTAATGATGCCTTAATAATGACTGATGTCAGGTTAACTGTCTTGTAATTCCCTGATTTCTATCTCTTCCTCTCCCCCTGAACAGCATATCCCATTTATTGACTTATAATTTGTTGTGGCCATTATGGAGGTCTGGAAATTTATAACCACTGTACCAAATATCTCTGCAGTTAATCTTTTAGAGGCCACAGGTGTAGATTATCAGAAACTGGGGATTTGTTAGATTTGGCCTTTTAAAGTTTCTCTGGTACTTTTTCACTGGTGATATTATTCATCGTAATTTACTCACTCTTACCAGGCCCTGGACTCCCCTCTGTTTCTATGTTGTAATTTAAATGAATGAAAAACTGATAGAGAAAATAGGACATCAGAATAAGCTGCCAAGGGACATAAGCTTTGACATGTATGTAAAAGTAAAGCGATCATCAAGAGTGGATGGGTCCCTTAGAAGTAGAGACAGAAGAAACGGAAATAAGAAATTCATAGTCATACAGCACAAAAACAGACCATTTGGTCCACCATATCTATGATGACCAACATGCACCAAACTGTACTCATCCCATTTATCTCCGCTTGGTCTATAGTCTACTATGCCCCAACATTTTAAATGCTCATCCAAATGCTTCTTAAATATTGTGAGAATACCTACCTCCACTACCCTCTCAAGCAGCATGTTCCACATTTCAATTATGCTGTGGATGAAAAAAAGTTTCTTCAGATCCCCTCTAAACTACTTCTCACTTTAAATTTATGCGCTGTGGTCTTAGACACATCTGCCATGGGAGAAAAGATTCTCACAATCTACCCCAACTATACCTCTCATAATTTTGAGTACCTCAATCAGATCCCCTTCCCCTCAGCTTCCTGTGCTCCAAGGAAAACAAAACCAAACCTATTGAGTTTGTCCTCATAACTGAGACCTCCTGATGACTTTACTCTGCATCCTCCAATGCAATCATGTCCTTTTGATAGTGAGGCAAACAGAACTGCACACATTATTCCATATGTGGCCCAACCAATGTTTTTAGAATCATTACAAGACTTCTGAGCTCCTATGTTCTGTGCCTCAGCACATGAAGGCAAATGCCCCATATGCCGCCTTCACCACCCTGTCTAGCTGCGCTGACACCTTCAGGGATCTATGGACTTCCAAAACCAGGACAAAGTAGCTGCTTGATTGACACATTACCCACAAACATGCATTCCCTCCATTTGCCAAATTCAACAGCAACAGCGTGTACTATCTACAAGATGCACACAGAAATTCACCAAAGATCCTTAGACAGCACCTTCCAAACCCACAACCACTTCTATCTAGAAAGACAAGGGCAGCAGATACAGGGAAACACCACCATCTGCAAGTCCCCGATCAAGCCATTTACCATACTGACTCAGAGATATATTGCTATTCAATTTTTTTTTTACTGGGTCAAAATCCCAGAAGCCTCTCCCTAATTGCAGTGTGAGTTAACCCATAACGCAACGGTTGCAAAGATTCAAGAAGGCAGCTCACCACCACCTTCTCAAGGGACAGGCAATATATGCTGGCCTGGCCAACAATGACAACATGATGAATGAATGAAAGAAAACTCCATCTATTAACTTATTATTGTCTATTATAATCCTAGCATTTTGTGTACCCTGTTATTACTTTCAAATATTCTCTCTGTTCCCCTACCCCTAAAGAGTTCGCTTAAACCTACCTGACAACACTGGCAGAACACCCCACAAGGAACACTGCTCTAGCTCTATTCAGATACAACCTGTTTGCTAATACTGTTGTCTTCATAGGGTCAGTCTTAGTGTCCCAGGAATCTAAAGTCCTCCGTCCCGCACCATCTTTTGAGCCACACATTTGGCTGTCTTACTGTCCAATTTCTGTACTCTCACGTGCTACTGGGAGTAAGCCAGAGATTACTGTTTTAGAGATCTTGCTTGGTAATTTTCTAATTAGCTTTCTAAATTTTGATTGCAGGACCACATCTCCCTTCCTACCAATGCTGTTAGTGTCAATGTAGACTGTTCACCTTCCCGAGGAAGAATGTCCTGCAGTTATTCTGACACTCCTGATCCCAACACCAAGGGAGACAACAAACCATCCTGGAGTCAAGTTGCAGCCAAAGAAACACCTCTCTGTTTCTATAACTAAAGAATCCCCTTGTACATCACCTGTGCTGCACTCCAAGCATCCATTTGTTTCACTGATACCCAGAATGGAAAACTGGTTAGTGAGTGGAATCTCTGGGAACTGCTGCATTTCCTTCCTGTTTAGCTGGGACTGCCTGACAGTCGCCCATTCCCTGTCTGTCTGTTTGTCTCTGTCTTGTGGTGTGACCACTTCTCTGAATATGCTATCCACATAGTTCTGTCTCTCACAGATGCATCTCAGAGCTGCTACTCTAACTCTGACACCAAAGTTCCAGTTCATGTGGCTGGTGACTGTACTGCGCATGGACTCAGCTGGGTCATGAGAAAAGTCCAGAATCCCCTCTTTCTCAGGGACATTATGCTTACCCAAGCTGTCTGTCTCTTTCTAATCCCCCTTTGCCTTAACCTTAAACCTTTAAATCACTTTACTTACTTTAATGAAGAGTAATGAAGCCACTGTAGGAAGTTGTGGCTGTCGTGGAAGATCACTACTATCTTACTGAATGCAGAGAACGTATGTGGTATTGAATGGCATATTACTGCTCCTATTCCCAATGTTTATAACTTTCTTCCTCGGACCAGGGATTATGGGAGTTCTCTGGGCCTCCTCAGAAATCTGGACTTCTGCCTCAGCTGTAAGTTACCACGAGGAGTCACTGAGCAGTGTCACAGTTTACAATGTTGGAAAGAGTGCAGGTATAACTTAGGAAGTAGAGATCAGACAGAACTATGCTTGCTGTTCTTTTTAAAGCCTTAAATCAATGGAAAGTGATTGAGGAGCCCTGATGTTTTGAGGTCTTGAGTTAAAGTAGGAAATTGGAGGCCTGTGGGGAGAGGATGAGGGGTGTCAGTGTATGAGGACTAAAAGCACTAATCAAGTTGTACATTTGTTTGCTGAGCTGGTAGATTTGTTCTCTGATGTTTTGTCACCATGCTAGGTAACATCATCAGTGAGCCTCCGGAGAGCGCTGGTGTTATGTCCCCCTTGCTATTTATGTCTTTTGGTCTGGTGTGGTGGGTGATATTGGTTCTTTTTCTGATAGGTTGGTAAATTGGGTCCAAATCTATATATTTGTTAATGGAGTTGCGGTTTGAATGCCAGGCCTCTAGGAATTCCCATGTGTGTCTTTGTTTAGCCTGTCCCACGATGGATGTATTGTCCCAGTCAAACTTGTCCCTCTTTCTGTGTGTATGGATAGTAGTGATAGTTGGTTGTGTCTTTTGGTGACTAGTTGGTGCTCGTGTACATGAGCACAGGAATTCTTAGAGACCTGGCATTCAAACTGGAACGCCATTAACAATCATTATCGATTTGGAACCTGTTTACCAACCTCAGAAAAAGAACTGGAAGTGATATCACCCACCACCACAGACCAAGACACTCAACAGCAACCAGGACACAAAAACAATGCTTCATTGGAGGCTCACTGATGATGTTACCTAGCATGGTGACGAAACGATAGAAACCTTTATCAGCTCAGCAGAGCAAATGTACAACCTGAGCTACAAATCTTCTCTAAAGGGACTAATGTTTAAGCAAGCGGTCAGAACAGTGCGCCCTCTAACCAGTCTGCCTTAGTGCATGGCAGCTCTGTGTCCACCTCCAGTCTGATTCTGAAGTGGCATAAGTGCCTCCATCCCCCTTCACTAGAATGAAGACCCTATCCTTTGAGGTACTTGTTCCAATGGTAGGTGCAGCAAGTGGGAAACTTCCTGAAATCCGTTAACCAATCCAGAAGCAAAAATTCAGATCCATGTTTCAGGCCATAGCTGAATATTGTGATTATTGATGAGGAATGCAGAGCATTCTTTATGTCACAGATTTTCTTAGCATAACTCAGCATCTAAAAATCTGCTAAGGTAGTATTTGGAATACATATTTAAAGACTGTGTGGAAAGTTTGAAGATATCAAATGGTCTGAACACGTTCTAGATTGAAGAGGGTTTACTGTATGCTTTTATCAAAGAATGAAATCACTTATTAATGTGTGCCTGACAACCACTGCTAATTACTGAAAAATACAGTGATATTGGAGAAGTTAACATATGTGCTTGTATGGATTATATTTAATTTTTTAAAACTTTTTTTTCCCCCTGTTTTCAGATTCTCTAGAACTGAAGTACAGAATTTCCTCTGGTGATCCAAATGGCTATTTTTCTATTGAATCTAAATCTGGTCTCATCAGAAGTAATAAGCAGTTAGATCATGAAGCCCAACCTTTTGTGATGCTTACTATTGAGTCTCAAACTAGCAGCTCTCCTGTCTACAGTTATGTACAGGTCAACATAACAATTATTGATGTCAATGATAATGCACCAGCTTTCCATCAAGAATCTGAAATTATTACTATTTCAAAAAATACCTTGCCAGGAACAGTCCTCTACATTGCTCATGCTGAAGATAAAGACAGTGGATTAAATGGAATAATCATGTACAGTCTACAGAATGACTATGAACAAACTTTTAGCATTGATTACGTACATGGAACACTTTATCTGAACAGGACTGTTTTCTCAAAGAAAAAACAATACAGTATACATATTCTAGCAAGTGACCATGGAGCCCAACCTCTGAGCACTGTGTTCATGTTATTAGTAAATGTTGACCATTTGGATGGTAATTTGACATTTGAAACATTAATTTATGAAGTTGAAGTCAGTGAGGCTGCGCCATTTAATATGAGAATTTTACAAGTTCATGCTCACATGCAGGATTCTAAGGTGGCCTCAGGCTTGGTTTACTCACTTCAGCAAAACTTGGATTCATTAACATTTGGCATCCATGCTGCTAGTGGCTGGATTTACATTCATAAAGCTCTGGACTATGAAAAGAAGCATAGCTATAGCTTTAAAGTGTTTGCCACAAATCCAAAGGAGCACTTAAAACAAAGTGCTATTGCATCTGTAATCGTTAATGTTATGGATGAAAATGATAATCCTCCTCTTTTCACACAAAATTTGTACTTTTTCACAATTGAAGAAAGCCCCATTCCTCAGGGTCTGGTTGGAAAAGTGCAAGCAACAGATCAGGATTCAGGAAAAAATTCTCACTTATCATTTATACTATTATCTGATGGAAAATTCTTCAGACTGAATTCAAAAACAGGTAAAAAGAATGATCAATAATGGAATTGTAACAAAGGGAATGCAATGAAAACAAGGGGAAATTCCTGCATGCCAATGGAAAATATATTGAATAAAATCTGAGAAAAACAACAAAAAAGGGAACAGATAAGTATTTTTCAGATTAAATTATTTTAAAATGGAACTGTTTAGTTGCCTAGAAAGAAGAAAAAGAGTATTTGAAAATTAAACAGAAAGGTGGGGTTAGACTTGCTTGTATGGATTTGATGAGTTAAATGGCTTGGCTTAATGTGGTAACAATGTATTCTGTGGGAACAAAAACCATTGACAACATTTAAAAAGATAAGGGGAGTACAGTGGCTCAGTGGTTAGCACTGCTGCCTCTCAGCACCAAGGACTGAGGTTCAACTTCACCCTCGGGTGACTGTGGAGTTTGCACATTCTTCCCCTGTCTGTATGAGTTTTATCCGAGTGCTCCAGTTTCCTCCCACAATCCAAAGATATACAGGTCAGGTAGATTGGTCGTGTTAAATTGCCCATAGTGCCCAGGGATGTGCAGGTTAGGTGAATTAGCCATGGGAAATATGGAGCTACAGGGATAGGATAGGGAGGTGGGTTTGAGTGGGATACTCTGTGGAGGGTTGATGGGGATGTGATGGGCCAAATAGCTTGCTTCCACACTCTGGAAAGGAGGAGCTAAACCTTGACGGTAGTTTGAGATGGCCAGCAAGAGCTTCTTTAAATATATAAAAAGGCGGGGGTCAAAGTTAACATATGCCTTTTTGTGAATTAGGCTGGGCAAGTAATAGAACAAAGAAAATTTACAGCCCAGGAACAGGGCCTTTGGCCCTCCAAGCCTGAGCAGATCCAAATGTACTGTCTAAACCTGTCGATCAATTCCTAAGCATCTATATCCCTTTGCTCCCCACCTACTCATGCATCTGTCCAGATGCATCTTAAATGAATCTACCTTGCCTGCCTCCATCACCTTTGCTGGCAACGCGTTCCAGACTCCCACCACCCTCTGTGTGAAGTACTTGCCGCATGTATCCCCCTTAAACCTTCCACCTCTTAACATTGAAAGCGTGACCTCTCATTATTGAATCCTTCACCCTGGGAAAGAGCTTGTCTCTATCCACCCTGTCTATTCCCTTCATGATTTTGTAAACCTAACCTACTCAACCTCTCTTCATAGCTAGCACCTTCCATACCAGGCAACATCCTCGTAAACCTTCTCTGCACCCTCTCCAAAGTTTAGAGTGTAGCTTTGCTCACTGAGCTGTAGGTTTGATATCCAGATGTTTCATTACCTGGCTAGGTAACATCATCAGTGGCGACCTCCAAGTGAAGCGAAGCTGTTGTCTCCTGCTTTCTATTTATATGTTTGTCCTGCATGGGATTCCTGGGGTTTGTGGTGATGTCATTTCCTGAACAGGAACCCCATCCAGGACAACCTGGGCTACAAACCTTCACAAACCTTGCCCTCTCCAAAGTATCCACATCCTTTTGGTAATGTGGCAGCCAGAACTGTACACAGTATTCTAAATGCAGCCGAACCAATGTCTTGTATAATTTTAACATGACTTGCCAGCTCTTATAGTCAATACCCCGTCCAATGAAGGCAAGCATACTATATGCCTTCTTGATCACTCTATTCACCTGTGCAGCAACCTTCAGGGTACAATGGACCTGTACTCCCAGATCTCTCTGCCCATCAACTTTTCCCAAGGCTCTTCTGTTCATTGTATAATTTGCTCTAGAATTAGTCTTGTCTAAATGCATCACCTCACATTTGTCTGGATTGAAATCCATCTGCCACTTTTCCGCCCAACTCTCCAGTCTATCTATGTCCTCCTGTATTCTTTGACAGTCCCTTATGCTTTCTGCTACTCCACCAATCTTCATGTCATCTGAAAACATGCTGATCATACCAACAGTGCCCTCTTCCAGATCATTTATGTGTATTACAAACAACAGTGGCCCCAACACTGATCCCTATGGAACACCACTGGTCACCTTTCTCCATTTCGAGAAATTCCCTTCAACTACTACTCTGTCTCCTGTTGCTCAACCAGTTCTTTATCTACCTAGCTAGAACACCCTGCACACCATGTGACTTCACCTTCTCCATTAGTCCAGTATGGGGAACCTTATAAAATGCCTTACTAAAGTCCATGTATATGACATCAACAGTCTTTCCTTCATCTATCAACTTGGTCACTTCCTCAAAGAAATCTATTAAGTTGGTAAGGCACGATCTCCCCTGCGCAAAACCATGTTGCCTATCAATGATAAGCCCATTCTTTTCTAAATATAAATAGATCCTATCCCTCAGTATCCTCTCCAGCAACTTTCCCACTACCGCCGTCAGGCTCACTGGTCTGTAATTACCCGGGCTATCCCTACTACCCTTCTTGTACAGGGGGACAACATGAGCAACCTTCCAGTCCTCCGGCACCTCACTTGCATTTAAGGATACCACAAAGATATCTGTCAGGGCCCCAGCTATTTCCTTTCTCGTCTCCCAGTAATCTTGGGAAGGATTGGCAGAGGAGTTGAATAAATTGTTTGCATCAGTGAAATACTAATACAAAATTAATAAATAATTAAAGAGCAAAGGAGGAGACGGAAATAAATACAATACCTATCACGAGAGAAAAGTAATGCAAGAGAAACTAATGACGCTAAAGACCAAAAGGTCACCTGAACCTAATGGTTTGCATCCTAGAATATGAAAATCAGTACCTGTAGACATAGTGGATGTACTAGTGGTAATCTTCCAAGAGTCCTTAGATTATGCAAAAGTTCCAGAGGATTGGAAAACTCCCAATTTAACATCTTAATTTAAACAAGGAAAGGAAATGAAAAATCAGGTAACTATTATTAGTTAGCTTAACATGTTATTGCAAAAATGTTAGTATCTGTAATTCAGCTATAAAGAATGTAATAGCAGGTTATTTAGGAGTACATAATACGATCAAGCAGAATCAATATGGTTTCTCAAAGAGAAATCATACTTGACAAACATATTTGAATTATTTGAGGAGGTAACCAGTAGGATAGATAAAGGAGAAGCAGTGGATGTAAAATATTTGGATTTTCAGGCTTAATAAAGCACCACACATTAAGTTACTTAATGAAGCCTGTGGTGTTTAGGGTGGTAAATTTGCACAGATAGGGGATCAACTAACTAATAGAAAATAAAGTGATGGGATAAAGGGGACCTTTTGAAGATGGCAACCTGTAAGGAGTGAAATCGTGTTCAGTGCTGGGGCCACAATTCTCTCCAGTTCTGATGAGTCACTAAACCCAAAACATTAACTCTGCTTTCACCCCATGAATGCTACCAGACCTGCTGAGTTTTGCTGGCAATTTCTGTCTTTGTTTCAGATCTTCAGCATCCGCAGTTCTTTGTTTTATTAACAATTGCAGAAAGCTACAGTACAGATGGATTTCTGAGTGCTCATGCTAAAATCACATATAGCTAACATACAAGTTTAACACAAAATAAGGAAGGCAAATGGCATGCTGGCTTTTATTTAAAAGCAGTTGGAGTATAAATACAGACGTGAGATATTTGCCTTCATTAACTGAGGCAGAGTATACAAGAGCAAACAGGTTATGCTGGAATTATATAAAATGCTGCATAGCTAAACTAGAAAGAGACTCCCCAAAAAAACACAAACATATTAGAATTTGACATTCCTTAGAAATCAAAGTTTGTGCGAAGATTTGTAGCTCGGGTGCTCATTGTTGTGGTTCTGTTCGCCGAGCTGGAAGTTTTTGTTGCAAACGTTTCTTCCCCTGGCTAGGCGACATCATCAGTGCTTGGGAGCCTCCTGCGAAGCGCTTCTTTGATGTTTCCTCCGGTGTTTATTGTGGTCTGTCCCTGCCGCTTCCGGTTGTCAGTTTCAGCTGTCCGCTGTATTGGTTGGTATATTGGGTTCAGGTCGATGTGTTTGTTGATGGAGTTTGTGGATGAATGCCATGCCTTTAGGAATTCCCTGGCTGTTCTCTGTCTGGCTTGCCCTATGATAGTAGTGTTGTCCCAGTCGAATTCGACAGCGGACAGCTGAAACTGACAACCGGAAGCGGCAGGGACAGACCACTATAAACACCGGAGAAAACATCAAAGAAGTGCTTCGCAGGAGGCTCCCAAGCACTGATGATGTCGCCTAGCTAGGGGACGAAACGTTTGCAACAAAAACTTCCAGCTCGGCGAACAGAACCACAATATTCCTTATAAATATCCCCACTAAGCCTTGACAGCAGCTGCACCAGGCTTTAGTGTGTCCCTGAGCGCGTAGTCCTGGACCTTAGAATGTGACAGTCTGCAACACTCAGTTGAAGTTAACTCTTTGCATTGGAAGACTAACAAACTTAGGGCAGACCACAAAATATCTTTCACCATATTGATGGTCTTCCAGACACAGTCAAAATTGTCTTGGTTTGCGTCCCAGTGAATAGACCATAGAGTACAGAGTCTTGTGTCACAGAGCTGTTCGGGACGAATCTGTCTCCAAACCTTTATAAAGACGCACTTCAAAGGAGATGTAAATATTCTTCTTCTTCCCCACAGTTGCTTCGGGGGCAATGGCAATAGCTAAGCAAGTCCAAGCATGCATAAGCGATCTGATAAGTAGTGTCTTTCTCACCACCAGTCAAGTCTTGGCTGTTTGTAGAAAAGTTATATGATGAGACATTTTGTCAAATGACTTTGACGATCTGCTCAGGTAACCATGTGACAGGATCAACCCTCTCCTTTTCCTGCAAGGTCTTGAGGACATTCTGTACTGTCCACTGCCTGACAGACTTGTAGCCAAAGGTGTTTTCCTTTGCACATTTTTCCATGAGACACAGGTATATGGAATACTGCAACTATGGAATAGAGCGTTCCATGGCAATGAGACCAGACTCATCCTTTGTAAAATCAAGGACAGATAGGACTTCATTACTTAGTGACACTTGGTGTTTGCATAATGAGGGTCTACGTGTCGTTCCGTTTCCCTCTCCCGTTATCGGTCGAATCAAACACTCAGAGACACAGTATGGTTCTACCTTCACCTTTATTTCGGGCCCTGGAGGGAGAGACAACAATCACCCATGTGCACAGAAATATGAGTTCTTGGTCTTCTCTCGAACTGCAGATTCTTAAGGAATTATGTAGTCAGTTACAAGGAGCAGCATCCAAATAAGGCAACATCTATGTTGATTAGGTGACCATTTCAATCAGCGAGCATCAACAATAAAGATTAAACCATCTGGCATTACACAATGGATGCTTTTCACCTTGTTAACCCACAACCCTTGTCTTCAGCACCTCATTGTTTACTGCAAGTTCTTGTCTGGACAAAGTCATGCTAGCTGAGCCTTTGTCAAGCAACCCTAAACTTAACTCTTTCCAAACCTGCTCATACCTAATACACTTTCTCATACGCATAGCTTGATGCAGCCAATCACAAATATACGTCAGAATAAGGACATCCTATCCAGAGCTTTCTATATGATGTGCTACCTTGGCACAGGCACAGGGAATAGACCAGATCTGTACCACATATGATAGTGCTGATAATACCTCCCATCTGATGACCAGGTGTTTAACCCACAACAGAGTAGGAGTAGTGCTCCCTCAGTTTCTGCCTCACCTTGGTAATAGATTCCCAGGTTTTGACGCATGCCTTCCGAAACCATATTCCTTCCACCTTCAGAAAATCTGACCTGATGGTGAAGGGCATAAATGATTAGTCAGCCTCATTCTTAAATAGCATGATGTTGCCTTGATTTACCTTGGCTTATAAGGCCAGTCAAATTGATTGCAGATGCTCATGAGTTTGCACACTGACAGCGGATCTGAGGAGAAAAAGGGCAGTGCTGTCCATGAACAGCAAATCTTTGACCTGTGGGCCTCTACTGCCTGGAAGAATCACCCTTCTGATGCTCACATCCTTTCTCATGGACTCACCAAAAGATTCTATTTAACATACAAACAAGGCTGGAGAGAGTGGCCAACCCTACCTGACTCCAGATATGATCAGGAAATTTTCTGATTACCACCTATTGATTGAGACTGCATTACTGATGTTGGTGTAGAGCAGTCAGAATCAATTGCAGATTCCCTCCCCAAACACCGTTTTCGAGAGTATGTCCCTCATGTAGGTGGGCACTATCCTGTCAAAAGCCTTCTCCTGGTCCATACCAATGAAGCAGATGTCTGCCCCTGCCTGTCGTGCACATAGGCGATCATATCTCAGAGAGTAAGAACCTCTCAGAGATCTTCTTGCTTGGTACATTGCAGGTTTGGCTGTGGTTAATTACTGATCCCAGAGCAGACCTGATCCGGTTGACAATGACCTTAGGCAAGATTTTGTAATCAACATTCAACGATGAGAAAGGTCACCAATTTCTAATCTCACTCTGCCTGCTTGTAGTTGAGGGTGATGATACCCTTCCTCATGGATTTGCATATGCACTCTGCCAGAAGCATACTGTCATACATCTCCAGCAGGTGCTGGCTAATCAACTATGCCTCTGTGACTGTAATTCCCACAAAGCTGAATACAGCTCAGCGATAAGCCATCACTTCCAGGAGTTTATTCTTCTCAAAGGACGAGAGGGCCTTGATCAGCACATGGTTGCTCCAACCTCTCCTATGTTCTGTTGTCTAAGATCTCCTTGATAGAGGACAGGCACAACTGGGAGGGCATGTTATCTGTGAGTTTCATGTCATACGGTCTATTCTAAAAGGATTTGCTGATCCTCAAAATATCAGACTGAGATGATGTTGGAGGTTTCCCAAGAAGATGTCAAAAGTGCACCCAGAGTTGTGTATACTAGGATATCACTACAAGTTTATATTCAGGAATCCTATCTAAGACTATGATCTTGATCTCCTAATGCAATTCATTTTCCTGTTTGGGTAGGACCAAGAGCTATCTTATTCATTTTGGCTGCTGATCACCAAAGTCTCATAGTCATACAGCACGGAAACAGACCCTTTGGTCCCATTCGTCCACGTTAACTAGGTATCCTAAATTGAGTTAGTCCATTTGCCCCCATTTGACCCATATCCCTCTAAACCTTTCTATTCATGTGCCTGTACAAATGTCTTTTAAATGTTCGCCATGTCTTGTTGTTGAACTGGGTTGGACAAAGTTAAAAATCACACAACACCAGGTTATAGTCCAGCAAGTTTATTTGGAAGTACAAGCTTTCAGAGCGCTGCTCCTTCATTAGGTGGTTGTAGTGGCGCTCTGAAAACTAGTGCTTCCAAATAAACCTGTTGGACTATAGCCTGATGTTGTGTGATTTTTAACTTTTAAATGTTGTGATTGTACCCAATTCTGCCATTATCTCTGGCAGCTCATTCCATACAGGCACCACCCTCTGTGTGAAAATGTTGCCCCTCAGGTCCTATTTAAATCTTTCTCCTCTCATCTTAAACATATGCCCTCTAGTTTTGGACACCCCGACCCTTGGAAAAAGGTGTTTACTATTTATCTCATGATTTTGTAAACCTCTGTAAGATCATCCCTCATCCTCCAATGCTCCAGGGAACAAAGTTCCATCTTATCCAGACTCTCCTAACTCAAACACTCCAGTCCTGCTAAATTTTCCTTTTTCACCTTCTGGAAGAAAGAAAAACAAGAGCACATCTGATCCTGCTCACGGAGCAGACCATGGGCTGGAAAATTATCTTGAAGGTCTTTGAGGCAAACAGTGAGACTTGCTGGCTGTTAACTTCCTGGATATCCTCCTTGAAAACAATCCCTATTATCTGAGTGGGAGTAGATTCTGCATGCTTTACTGGCATTTGGACAATTTTGCCCATCTCTGTCTTGCTATCTCTACACCTTTGAAGTTAAATAAGCTCATGTTGTTCCCATTGATTGTTTCCCAACAGTCCACTGGAGACTCAAAGAGGTGTTTCATGGGTCCAACCTGTGTAATCTCTTTCAAGTTCCTCAATGTAATGGGATCAACAGTTTCACATCCAGCTTCCACATTCCCTTTCCAGCCTGCCGGCCATTCAATGGGTGAATTCAACAGCAGGCAGTGGTCAGAAAAGAACATCAGCTCGACGTTGGTGGATCTGACTGAGAATGCTTGAGACATAAACAGGAAATCCTTGTGCAGATGGACCGATGTGACCATGACCAGGCGTATCTAGATATTGCCGACTACCTGTCTTGGTTTTCCTCTTTGATATGCTCTGTGCTGCTGGTACTGCTTGTCTCTATGTTTCATCTTGCCTATTCTTCTAGTGCTGCTGACTGTCCGGGAATCATTTTCTCACCCGCCCCCTAGGTGTCACTGACTGCCTGTCACATGATCCTCTTCTTGCCCACTCTTCTCGTTCTGAGGTCTGCCTTTTTAGATTCCTTCCCTTGCCCAGCCCCAATTTTGCTTCCTGTAATTGGAGGCTTGCTGGTGGTTTGGATAGGATCTTCTCCAGGGCCATGTTCTGGCCAGAGGGCACCTGTTGGACAACCCTGTGGTATAAATGAAAAGTTCAGTGAGCAGAGTAACCTTGGTGAACCCTGTACTCAAATCCTTAAAGGTAGTGGAGAAAATTGTTAAAATAGTTTAAAAAAACCAGCTATGGGCCATGTAGGATTATAACTACAGGCATAAAATTTAAAAGCAAAGAGATCATTCAAAGACTTTCACTGCATTTTAGATAAAGTTTTAATATTTTATAAAGAGGAAGGAGGAAATTTATCAGGTTGTTTCTGAGGACCAGGGAATTCAGTTGTTCAAAAGTTGGACACATTAAGGCTGCTTTTTATTTGTTCACGAGATATGAGTGTTGCTGGCTAGGCCAGCATTTATTGCCCATTTCCAGTTGTCCTGAAAAATGTGGTGGTGAACTGCCATCTTAAATTGTTGCAATTCTTTGCGGTATAGGTGCACCCATAGTGGTGTAAGGAAATGAATTCCAAGATTTTACTTCAGCCACAGTGAATGATGGAGTGTGGCTGGAAAGCAACATAAAGGTGGTGACGCTCCCATGCATCTTTTGCCCTTTAACCTTCTAGGAAGTAGATGTGGATTTGAATGGTACTATTAAAGGAGCCTTGGTGAGTTATTACAGCCTTCTTGTAGGTGGTACACACTGCTGTCAGTGTGCATTGGTGGTGAAGGGAGTGAATGTTAAAGCTAGTGGGTGGGTTGCCAATCAAGCAACATGCTTTGTCCTGGATGGTGTCAAGCCTTTTGAGTAATATTGGAGATGCACTCATCCAAGTAAGTAGGAAATATCCCATCACACTCCTGACCAGATGGAATATCCCCTCTTCTGACCTTATGTTGGAGGAAGTCCATTGGTGAAGCAGCTGAAGATGGCTGTGTCTAGGACATGACCTTGAGGATGTACTGGGGTGAAGATTATTGACCTCCAAGAAACACAGTCATTTTCTTGGATAAGGAAACCTTAAGAGTCATAGAGCTGTTTGGCATGGAAAGAGACCCTTCAGTCCAAGTCATCCATGCTGACCAGATATTTAAAATTAATCTGGTTCCATTTGCCAGCATTTGGCCCATGTCCCTCTAAACTCTTCCTATTCATATACCCATCCAGATGCCTTTTAAATGTTGTAATTACACCAGCCTCCACCACTTTCTCTGGCAGCTCATTCCATACATGCACCACCCTCTGCGTGAAAACGTTGCCTCTTAGATCCCTTTTAAATCTTTCCCCTCTCACCTTAAATCTATGCCCACTAGCTTTGGACTCTGCTACCTTGGGGAAAAGACATTGGCTTTTCACCCTTCACATGCCCCTCATGATTTTATTCTATAAGGTCACTCCTCAGCCCTCCAACGCTCCAGGGAAGTAACCCCAGTCTATTCAGCCTCGCCCTATAGCTTCAACCCTAGCAAAATCCTTGTAAGTCTTTTCTGAACCCTTTCAAGTTTCAGAACAACCTTCGTATAGCAGGGCGACCAGAATTGTATGTAGAAGTGGCCTAACTAATGTCCCATGCAGCTGCAATATTAACCTCCCAACTCCTTTTCTCAATGCACTGATCAATAAAAGCAAGCATACCAAATTCCTTCTTCACTATCCTGTCTACCTGCGACTCTACTTTCAAGGAACAATAAACCTGCACTCCAAGGCCTTTTTGTTCAACAACACTCCCCAGAACCTTACCATTAAATGTGTAATTCCTGCCCTGATTTGCCGTTCCAAAATGCAGCACCTCAAATTTATCTAAATGAAATTCAGTCTGCCACTCCTCAGCCCACCAGCCTATCTGATCAAGATTCCATTGTATTCTAAGGTGGGTGACGTGAAATGTTTTCAAATGATGAGTGATTTTGATAGAATGGATAGAAAAAAAAGTATTCCTTCTGGTAAGTGTAGAGATAATCAGAAATAGAATTAAAACTATTTATAAAAGATACCGATACAAGATAAGGGATGAGAAATATCTGCCATTTCTAGAGATTGGAAGACCATTCAAAGACCAGAGAAAAGAAGCCCTTAAAAAGTGAGGCTGGAGTGGTCTGGACAATGAGACTTTGGGGAATGAGAGAGAAGAAGCAACTAGCTATACTGTTAACACATTTCAGAGAGAAGCAAAGAATGCAGATTAAACAACTACTCTATCAATAATTTTTGGTACACAAGGCTGAAGAAGAGACAGTGAAAGGAAGACAATCTATCAGCCTCCTCTCAGGTTTATAAACATGACTGAGTGGGATTTCTCTGGAAATGATTAATTTACCAGTCTGTTAGTTATGGAGATTATGAGGAGACTGTGTGTGGAGAAGATTCTCTTTTACTCAGTCTCAGTCTTGCTAGTTGCAGTGTTGTCCAGGCCTGATGGGACATTTCCACTGCCTGTACTGCCTCTCCACATTTCCCTGCCACTTGACAATCATCCCTGTTGACACCCAAGCGATCTGTGATGAGAGGACTAGCACATATGGTGGCTCTTTCTGGCCTTGTCCTTGGTCATCTTCATTGGTAGGTTGCTGCAATCTGTGGAGGACCATCCATAAACTGTAGGCTGCCTTTTGCCACTTCAGCCTCAAGACCAAGGTAAAGTTTCAATGCATTGACTCCTCAATAACTTCTTTAAAATTGTGTATTTCATTTACTGGATTTTTAATGTTGCTGGGCAATTTCCTATGTGTCCATTTGTAATTTGTTCATGCAATGTGGACTATTGCTGGCAAGGTCTACATTTATTGTCTATCTCTAATTACTCAGAGGGCCGTTAAGTGTCAGCCACATTGCTGTGGTTCTGCAATTAATATAGGCCTGAACAGGTAAACACAGCAGTTTTCCTTCCATTAAAGACAAGTTTTTATGACAATTGGTGATGGTTACCTATTCACCATTTAGACTACCTTTTTACTGAATTCAAATTTCATCATCTGCCACGATGGGATTCAAAGATATTCTCAGAAGATTAATTTGGGGTTGTGGATTACTAATCCAATTACATTGCTAGTAAACCATGCCTCCTCATCTGTTTCACTGCCCCATTATTTCCCCTGTCACTTCCTTTCCTTCAACCCCATCTCCTTCCCCCTCCCTTTCCCCCTCACTATGGGCCATATCCTTCTCAACACACTCTTATTTCCCCAGTCTGTTCGCTCTCTTCTTTCTCCTCATCCTCTGTTCATCACCACCATTTCCAACCCCTTTCCTGTCTACTTCTCTGTCTGGTATCATTGATACTTAGGCAAGGTTTGTGTTCTGTTTCTTTATAATAAGGTGTACATAAGTCAGCATTCTGGCCAGATAAAAGTGGCTTTTAGATTTAGAATTCAAAAATAAGCCTAACTACTTTTGTAATTTCACCCATTTGAAGTGGCCCAGAATATTTTGATATAACCACAGATCATGAGGAGGATTATGATTTTCTGATGTCTCATGCTTCAGTATTGTTGTCACTTTGCATTATAATATATGTTTAACTCCCTGTCACAAGTTTTCATTCTTTTTCTCTTTGGTCATTTTCAACTGCTGGACATGAGCTTAGAGTACCTTAGCTAAAAAGGTGTTGATGGCTTACTCTTGAATTAATTTTATGGGAATACAGCAGGCACTTGAGTTGAAGAGTTTACGGGGTTATGGGCAAAAAAAAACACACGTGCACTTTCAAAGAGGGTGTACAGGCATGACAGGTCAAGTAGCTTTATTCTGTTCTTTGATTCCATGTTATCCCGAGACTGATCTTAGCACCAGATGCCTGCCTTCAGAATATGAATGGTATACTGTATAATGCCTCGGTGGTAGAATAGTCCAAAGTAGTACTTACTGGGAGACTGCACAGGAAGGTAGCCTTGATTACCTGGAATCCATCCATCCTTACTGCCTGCTTAAATTGAAAGCATTATGACAGCTAACAGAAAAGCAAACATTTATTTTTATGATTTAGTGCTTCTGGTACTAACTAGGGGAAAGAAATCTTTTCTGTTAGTAGAATATATGCAATTAATCAAGGGACCATGCACTGCAATGTAAGTGGAACCTTTTGATTCTTTGTGCTTTGGAAAAATCCTACAATTAGTAATTTAAGCTACAGTTAATTTCTCAAAACAAAATTGTAAAGCTTGCTTGCTGTAGCAGACAATACATCCCTGAATTGCTTGTCTAATGTTCCCGATGTCACCTGACGAGCATGATGGAAGTTGTCAGAGCCATTTATGGTATCAAGAGTATACCAACTTAAGCTTGAGGTCAGGAGTTAATTGTTTCAATTTAACCTGTCAATTTAACCAGTCAAACATATAAACAAACTTTAGAAGGGGGCCAGTTTCCAAATATGCCAACTTGTCGTAATTCATTGATTTACCGTGTGGAGGTTACATCTTATCAGGAACAACACTTTCTGAATAACTCTCATTACACCCAACTATATTTGGGCAAATGCCAGAAAGAAATGTCACTGGGGACAGGGTCCTGGGAGAATGATATTTGTTCACTCGCTTTCCTACATTACACAGGTTTAGTTAGGCAAAACCTCTTAGGAAATATGTCAGTAATGAGTGCATAAATGGGAAATCATTCACAATTTCTATGTAATATCAAGTTAACATGGGAGATGGTGGATTAGTGGCAAATTAATTGACTTCAGAGAATGCACCAGCGAGGTAATGATATTTTGTCTCAACTTTCTCGGACTGAAATGGATGAAAATCAGTTAATTTTGCTAAGGACAGGGCCTGGGAAATGAATATTCAAGGCTATATGTGCTATTGTAAGGACAGACTGACTGGCAGAGGGGGGTGGCCCTGTTGGTAAGGAATGATATTCAGTCCCTTGAATCAGGGGATGTAGAGTCAGTATGGATAGAGCTGAGAAATTCTAAGGGTAGAAAGACCCTAATGGGAGTTATCTACAGGCCCCCAAACAGTAGCCTGGATGTAGTGTGTAAGTTGAATAAGGAGCTGAAATTGATCCGTTGCAAAGCTATTACTACAGTTGTTATGGGGGATTTCAACATGCAGGTAGACTGGGAGAATCAGGATGGTACTGGACCCCAAGAAAGGGAGTTTGTGGAGTGCCTCCGAGATGGATTCTTAGAACAGCTTGTGCTGGAGCCTACCAGGGAGAAAACAACTCTGGATCTGGTGTTGTGCAACGAACCGGATTTGATCAGGGACCTCGAAGTAAAGGAGCCATTAGGAGGTAGTGACCACAATACAATAAGCTTTAATCTGCAGTTTGAAAGGGAGAGGGTAGAATTGGAAGTGACAATATTTCAGTTGAATAAGGGGAACTGTGGAGCTATGAGGGAGGAGCTGGCCAAAGTTCAATGGTGCAATACCCTAGCAGGGATGGCAATGGAACAACAATGCAGGTATTTCTGGATATAATGCAGAAGATGCAGGATCAGTTCATTCCAAAAAGGGAGGCAGGGGTGGCCATGGCTGACGAGGGAAGTTAAGGACCATATAAAGACAAAAGGGAAAAAAGTATAACATAGCAAAGATGAGTGGGAAATCAGAGGACTGAGAAGCTTTTAAAGAACAACAGAGGATAACTGGTGGGCGGCACGGTGGCACAGTGGCGAGCACTGCTGCCTCACAGCGCCAGAGACCCGGGTTCAATTCCCGCCTCAGGCGACTGACTGTGTGGAGTTTGCACATTCTCCCCGTGTCTGCGTGGGTTTCCTCCGTGTGCTCCGGTTTCCTCCCACATTCCAAAGATGTGCAGGTCAGGTGAATTGGCCATGCTAAATTGCCCGTAGTGTTAGGAAAGGGGTAAATGTAGGGGTATGGGTGGTTTGCGCTTCGGCGGGTCGGTGTGGACTTGTTGGGCCGAAGGGCCTGTTTCCACACTGTAAGTAATCTAATCTAATCTAATCTAAAAAGGAAAGACGCAAAGGAAAAATAAGGTACGAAGGTAAACTGGCCAAAAATATAAAGGAGGATAGTAAAGGCTTTTTTAGGTATGTGAAAAGAAAAAAAATGGTTTAGACTAAAATTTGGCCCTTGAAGACAGAATTTATTACAGGGAACAAAGAAATGGCAGAAGAGTTGAATTGGTACTTTAGATCTGTCTTCACTGGGGAAGACATGAGCAATCTCCCAGATGTAATAGTGGCTGAAGGACCTGAACTGAAGGGAATTTATATTAGGCAGGAAATGGTGTTGGAGAGACTTAGGTCTGAAGGCTGATAAGTCCCCGGGACCTGATGGTCTGCATCCCAGGGTACTGAAGGAGGTGGCTCTAGGAATTGTGGATGCATTGGTGATCATTTTCCAATAGATTCAGGATCAGTTCCTGCAGATTGGAGGGTAGCTAATATTGTCCCACTTTTTAAGAAAGGAGGGAGAGAGAAAACAGAGAATTATAGACCAGTTAGTCTGACCTCAGTGGTGGGAAAAATGCTGGAGTCAATTATAAAGGACGAAATTACGACACATCTGGATAGCAGTAACAGGATAGGTCAGAGTCAGCATGGATTTATGAAGGGGAAATCATGCTTGATTAATCTTCTGGAATTTTTTGAGGATGTAACTCTGAAGATGGACAAGGGATATCCAGTGGATGTAGTATACCTGGACTTTCAGAAAGCCTTTGGTAAAGTCCCACATAGGAAGTTAGCGAGCAGAATTAGGGCACATGATATTAGGGGCAAAATACTGACATGGATTGAAAGTTGGTTGGCTGACAGGAGACAAAGAGTAGTGATAAACGGCTCCCTTTCGGAATGGCAGGCGGTGACCAGTGGGGTACCACAGGGATCAGTGCTGGGACCGCAGCTTTTTACAATGTACATTAATGATATAGATGAAAGTATTAAAAGTGATATTAGCAAATTTGCTGATGACACAAAGTTGGATGGCAGTGTGAAATGTGAGGAGGATGTTAGGAGAATACAGGGTGACCTGGACAGGTTAGGTGAGTGGACGGATGCGTGGCAGATACAGTTTAATGTGGATAAATGTGTGGTTATCCACTTTGGTGGCAAGAACAGGAAGGCAGACTATTACCTAAATGGAGTCAAGTTAGGTAAAGGGACAGTACAACGAGATCTAGGTGTTCGTGTACATCAGTCAATGAAAGCAAGCATGCAGGTACAGCAGGCAGTGAAGAAAGCTAATAGCATGCTGGCCTTCATAACAAGAGGAATTGAGTATAGAAGCAAAGAGGTCCTTCTGCAGCTGTACAGGGCCCTGGTGAGACCGCACCTGGAATATTGTGCACAGTTTCGGTCTCCAAATTTGAGGAAAGACATTCTGGCTATTGAGGGAATGCAGCGTAGGTTCACGAGATCAATTCCCGGAATGGTGGGACTATCTTATGCTAAAAGATTGGAGCGACTGGGATTGTATACGCTTGAGTTTAGAAGGCTGAGAGGGGATCTGATTGAGACGTATAAGATTATTAAAGGATTGGACACTCTGGAGGCAGGAAGCATGTTTCCGCTGATGGGTGAGTCCCAAACCAGAGGACACAGTTTAAAAATAAGGGGTAGGCCACTTAGAACAGAGTTGAGGAGAAACTTCTTCACCCAGAGAGTGGTGGGTATATGGAATGCTCTGCCCCAGAAGGCTGTGGAGGCCAAGTCTCTTGATACTTTCAAGAAAGTATTGGATAGAGCTCTTAAGGATAGTGGAATCAAGGGTTATGAGGATAAGGCAGGAACAGGATACTGATTGAGGATGATCAGCCATGATCATAATGAATGGTGGTGCTGGCTCAAAGGGCAGAATGGCCTACTCCTGCACCTATTGTCTATTGTAATCCAAGATGGAGGACAGGAAAAATTTCTGGCTGTAACAGCTGCTCCTTTTTTGAGGTATTTTAGGTATTGCAGGTGATTTCCATGAATTCCAGGAGTAGCGATTGCTGTTTTTATGCTATTGCATTGTTTTGGAACTTTGGAGAAAAAAAATCAAAACAACAGCACTTTTAAAAGGGAGAGGAACAGACAAAGGAAGCACATGATGAGGTCATTGCAGGCGAGAGAGAGAGAAAGAAATCCACATTGCTAACCGACAGAGCAGTGAACCTGCACAGTTACTGCCTTTGCTGTTTGAATTCATGTATCGCTGGAAATCAGAATGCGTCTGGGAAAATTAACACAGTGAAATTCACTACTGATCTTAGAGGAACCTGTTTGGGAGAGGTCACAGCACAGAAACAGATAAGTGGATATTTTAAGCATGGCCTTAGAGTAAGTCTGCAGTAGTGAGTAGAGTGGGTTCTTTCTTGATTATATGTTTTATTGAAATATGTCTCTTGATTAAACTTAAAATATAAGCCATAAATATTAATTTAACCTGGAGCAGTGTTTTGTAGAGAAATAAGACAGTGCTATTTTCTCGGTCTGTAGACTGAACGAAGCAAAAATGGCCTTTAGTAGAGTGATATGCTCTTCTTGTCAGATGTGGGAATTTAGGGAGAGTTTACGGGTTACTGAGGATTATATCTGCAGTAAATGCCATTGGTTGCGAATCCTATCAGATTGAATGCATTGATTGGAGAGACAGTTAGAGACAATGAGGAATTTACAAGAGCCAGAGGATGTGATGGATGGCAGTTATAGGAAGGGGGAAAAGTCACAGATACAGTCACATGGATGGGTTAACTCCAGGAAAGGTAAGAGAGGTAGGCAGGTAGTCGGGAGTCTTCTGTGGCTATCCCCATTTCAAACTAGTATGCTGTTTTGGAAAATGTAGAGGGTGATGGATTCTCAGGGGAATGTAGCAGGAACAGCCAGGTTTCTGCTATTGAGACTGGCTCTAATGCAATGAGAGGTACGTTGGATTCCAAGAAATCAATTGTGTCAGGGATCTCTCCAGTCCGAGGTACAGATAGATGTTTCTGTGGCCAGCAGCAAAAAATCAGAATGGTGTGTTGCTTCCCTAGTGCCATCAAGGATGTCTTAGAGAGGGTGCAGAATGTTCTCAAGGGTGAGAGGGGCCAGCAGGAGGTCATTGTCAACATTGGAACCAATGACATAGGAAGGGAAAAGGTAGAGATGCTGAACGGAGATTACAGAGAGTTAGGCAAGGACTTAAAAGGGATGTCCTTTAGTAGTAATATCTGGATTACTCCGGGTGCTATGAGCTCGTGAGGGCAGGAATAGGAGGATAGAGCAGATTAATGCATGGCTGAGTAGCTGGTATATGGGAGAAGGATTCACACTTTTGGATCATTGGAATCTCTTTTGGAGTAGAAGTGACCTGTACAAGAAGGACGGATTGCACCTAAATTGGAAGGGGACTAATATACTGGCAGGGAAATTTGCTAGAACTGCTTGGGACTATTTAAACTAGCAAGGTGGGGGGGTGGGACCCAGGGAGATAGCGAGGAAAGAGATCGATCTGAGATAGGTACAGCTGAGAACAGAAGTAAGTCAAAGAGTCAGGGCAGGCAGGGACAAGGTAGGACTAATAAATTAAACTGCATTTATTTCAATGCAAGGGGCCTAACAGGGAAGGCAGATGAACTCAGGGCATGGTTAGGAACATGGGACTGGGATATCATAGCAATTACGAAAACATGGCTCGGAGATGAGCAGAACTGGCAGCTTAATGTTCCAGGATACAAATGCTACAAGAAGGATAGAAAGGGAGGAAAGAGAGGAGGGGGAATGGCATTTTTGATAAAGGATAGCTGTGCTGAGGGAGGATATTCCCGGAAGTTATTTGGGTGGAACTGAGAAATAAGAAAGGGATGATCAACTTATTGGGATTGTATTATAGATCCCCAATAGTCAGAGGGAAATTGAGAAACAAACTTGTAAGGAGATCTCAGCTATCTGTAAGAATAATAGGGTAGTTATGGTAGGGGATTTTAACTTTCCAAACATCGACTGGGACTGCCATAATGTTAAAGGTTTAGATGGAGAGGCATTTGTTAAGTGTGTACAAGACAATTTTCTGATTCAGTATGTGGATGTACCTACTAGAGAAAGTGCAAAACTTGACCTACTCTTGGGAAATAAGGCAGGGCAAGTGACTGAGGTGTCAGTGGGGGAGCACTTTGGGGCCAGGAACCATAATTCTATTCATTCTAAAATAGTGATGGAAAAGGATAGACCAGATCTAAAAGTTGAAGTTCTAATTTGGAGAAAGGCCAATTTTGATGGTATTAGGCAAGAACGTTCGAAAGGTGATTGGAGGCAGATGTTCGCAGGTAAAGGGACGGCTGGAAAATGGGAAGCCTTCAGAAATGAGGTAACAAGAATCCAGAGAAAGTATATTCCTGTCAGGGTGAAAGGAAAGGCTGGTAGGTATAGGGAATGCTGGATGACTAAAGAAAATGAGGGTTTGGTTAAGAAAAAGAAGGAATCATATGTCAGGTATAGACAGGATAGATCGAGGGAATCCTTAGAAGAGTATAAAGAAAGTAGGAGTATACTTAAGAGGGTAAGCAGGAGTGCAAAACGGGGACATGAGATAACATTGGCAAATAGAATTAAGGAGAATCCAAATGGTTTTTACAAATACATTAAGGACAAAAGGGTAACTAGGAAGAGAATAGGGCCTCTCAAAGATCAGCAAGGCGGCCTTTGTGGAGCCACAGAAAATGGGGGCGATACTAAATGAATATTTTGCATCAGTATTTACTGTGGAAAAGGATATGGAAGATATAGACTGTAGGGAAATAGATGGTGACATCTTGCAAAATGTCCAGATTACAGAGGAGGAAGTGCTGGATGTCTTGAAGTGGTTAAAAGTGGATAAATCCCCAGGACCTGATCAGGTTTCCCCAAGACCTCTGTGGGAAGCTAGAGAAGTGATTGCTGGGCCTCTTGCTGAGATATTTGTATCATCGATAGTCACAGGTGAGATGCCGGAAGACTGGAGGTTGGCAAACGTGGTGCCACTGTTTAAGAAGGGCGGTAAAGACAAGCCAGGACATTGATTAGGCCACTGTTGGAATATTGCATGCAATTCTGGTCTCCTTCCTATCGGAAAGATGTTGTGAAACTTGAAAGGCTTCAGAAAAGATTTACAAGGATGTTGCCAGGTTTGGAGGATCTGAGCTACAGGGAGAGGCTGAACAGGCTGGGGCTGTTTTCCCTGGAGTCTCGGAGGCTGAGGGGTGAGCTTATAGAGGTTTACAAAATTATGAGGGGCATGGATAGGATAAATAGGCAAAGTCTTTTCCCTGGGGTCGGTGAGTCCAAAACTAGAGGGCATAGGTTTAGAGTGAGAGGGGAAAGATATAAAAGAGACCTAAGGGGCAACGTTTTCACGCAGAGGGTGTATGGAATGAGCTGCTAGAGGATGTGGTGGAGGCTGGTACAATTGCAACATTTAGGAGGCATTTGGATGGGTATATGAATAGGAAGGGTTTGGAGGGATATGGGCCAGGTGCTGGTAGGTGGGACTAGATTGGGTTGGGATAACTGGTCGGCATGGACGGGTTGGACCGAAGGGTCTGTTTCCATGCTGTATATCTCTATGACTCTATGACTGGCAGCTTAATGTTCCAGGATACAAATGCTACAGGAAGGACAGAAAGTGAAGCAAGAGAGATGGGGGGAGTGGCATTTTTGATCAGGGATAGCATCACAGCTGTACTGAGGGAGGATATTTCCGGAAATACATCCAGGGAAGTTATTTGGGTGGAACTGAAAAATAAGAAAGGGATGATCAACTTATTGGGATTGTATTATTGACCCTCTGATAGTCACAGGGAAATTGAGAAACAAGTTTGTAAAGAGAACTCAGTTCCCTGTAAGAATAATAGGGTGGTTATGGTAGGGGATTTTAACTTTTCAAACATAGACTGGGACTGCCACAGTGTTAAGGGTTTAAATGGATACAAATTTGTTAAGTGTGTACAAGAAATATTTCTGATTTAGTCTGTGGATGTACCTACTAGAGCAGGTGCAAAACGTGACCTACTCTTGGGAAATAAGGCATGGCAGGTGACTGAGGTGTCAGTGGGGGAGCACTTTGGGGCAGCAACCATAATCAATTAGTTTTAAACAGTAATGGAAAAGGATAGACGGGATCTAAAAGTTGAAGTTTTAAATTGGAGAAAGGCCAATTTTGACGGTATTAGGCAAGAACTTTCAAAAGCTGATTGGGGGCAGATGTTTGCAGATAAAGAGACGCTGGAACATGGGAAGCCTTCAGAAATGAGGTAACGAGAGTCCAGAGAAAGTATATTCCTGTTAAAGTGAAAGGAAAGGCTGGTAGGTGTAAGGAATGCTGGATGACTAAAGAAATTAAGGGTTTGGTGAAGAAAAATAAGGAAGCATATGTCAGGTATAAACAGGATAGATTGAGTGAATCCTGAGAAGAGTATAAGGGCATTCGGAGTATACTTAAGAGAGAAATCAGGAGGGCAAAACGGGGACATGAGATAGCTTTGGCAAATAGAGTTAAGGAGAATCCAGAGGAATTTTACAAATACATTAAGGACAAAAGGGTAACAAGGGAGAGAATAGGGTCCCTAAAAGATCAGCAAGGCGGCCTTTGTTTGGAGCTGCAGGAGATAGGGCAGATACCAAATGAGTATTTTGCATCAGTATTTACTGTGGAAAAGGACATGGAAGATGTAGAATGTAGGGAAATAGATGGTGACATCTTGAAAAATGTCCATATTACAGAGAAGCAAGTACTGGATGTCTTGAAACACATGAAAGTGGATAAATCCCCAGGAACTGATCAGGTGTACCCTAGAGCTCTGTGGGAAGCTAGGGAGGTGAGTGCTGGGCCTCTTGCTGAGATATTTGCATCATAGATAGTCACAGGTGAGGTGCCGGAAGACTGGAGGTTGGCTAACATGGTGCCACTGTTGAAGAAAGGTGGTAAGGACAAGCCAGGGAACAATAGACCAGTGAGTCTGATGTCGGTGGTGAGCAAGTTGTTGGAGGGAATCCTGAGGGACAGGATGTATATGAATTTGGAAAGGTAAGGACTGATGAATTTGGAAAGGTAAGGAAAGGTAAGGTAGGGATAGTCAACATGGCTTTGTGCGTGGGAAATCATGTCTCACAAACTTGATTGAGTTTTTTTAATAAGGAACAAAAAGGACTGACGAAGGCAGAGTGGTAGATGTGATCTATATGGACTTCAGTAAAGCGTTCGAAAAGGATCCCCATGGGAGACTGATTAGCAAGATTCGATCTCATGGAATACAGGGAGAACTAGCCATTTGGATACAGAACTGGCTCAAAGGTAGAAGATGGGGTTGTGGTGGAGGGTTGTTTTTTAGACTGGAGGACTGCAACTAGGTGCTGGGTCCATTACTTTTCATCATTTATTTAAATGATTTGGATGTAGGCATAAGAGGTACAGTTAATAAGTTTGCAGATGACACCAAAATTGGAGGTGTATTGGACAGCGAAGAAGGTTACCTCAGATTACAACGGGATCTTGATCAGATCGGCCAATGGGCTGAGAAGTGGCAGATGGAGATAAATGTGAGGTACTGCATTTTGGGAAAGCAAATCTTCGCAGGACTTATGCACTTAATGGTAAAGTTTGAAGGAGTGTTGCTGAACAAAGAGACCTTGGAGTGCAGGTTCATAGCTCCTTGAAAGTGGAGTCGCAGGTAGATAGGACAGTGAAGAAGGCATTTGGTATGTTTTCCTTTATTGGTCAGAGTATTGAGTACAGGAGGTGGGAGGTCATATTGTGGCTATACAGGACATTGGTTAGGCCACTGTTGCGTGCAGTTCTGGTCTCCTTCCTAACGGAAAGATGTTATGAAATTTGAAAGGGTTCAGAAAAGATTTACAAGGATGTTGCCAGGGTTGGAGGATTGAGCTATAGGGGGAGGTTGAATAGGCTGGGGCTGTTTTCTCTGGAGCATCAGAGGCTGAGGGGTAACCTTAGAGAGGTTTAGAAAATTATGAGGGGCATGGATAAGATAAATAGACAAAGTCTTTTCCCTAGAGTGGGGCAGTCCAGAACTAGAGGGCATAGATTTAGCGTGAGAGGGAAAGATATAAAAGAGACCTAAGGAGCAATGTTTTCACGCAGAGGATGGTACGTGGATGGAATGAGCTGCCAGAGGAAGTGGTGGAGGCTGGTACAATTGCAACATTTAAAAAGCATCTGGATGGGTATATGAATAGGAAAAGTTTGGAGGAATATGGGCCGGATGCTGGCAGGTGGGACAAGATTAGGTTGGGATATCTAGTCGGCATTAACAAGTTGGATCAAAGGGTGTGTTTCTCTGCTGTACATCTCTATGACTCTAATTAGAGTCCTACTGGATTCTAACACTGGTTAAGGCTGCTCTTCCTTAATTGAAGTGCCTCTGACAATTAAATATAATGACAAAACCATACAGGCTCACATATGGTTTGGAGTAGGCACCCGATGACTGTTGATGTTCATGTCTGTACACTAGCAATAGTCACTGGATCAAGAGAAAAAGGACGAAAGCTAGAAGCTAAAGCAAAATTGCATGTTTGTTCATGGATATTTATGCATGTTGATAAATTTGATACTGATGTAGAAATATATATTCGTCACTTTTTTTGTCTACACTTATTTTCCAGGCGAAATTATTAACTGGGTTGCATTAGATCGGGAGCAGCATATTCACCACCAGTTATCTGTACTCGTTACTGATCATGGTGTGCCTCGACAAAATGCCTCCACTACTATTTATATCACAGTCTCTGACATTAATGATAATAGACCACTATTTTCTTACCCTGGACCTAGCCGTGAATTCTTTATCAAGGTATGTACATAGATTTATACACTGCATTAGATTTTAGCAGCTAAATTAATGCACTGTGTCAATACCATTGCTGGGAAATAACAAAGATCTGTCAAAATATACTGGTTTTTGGTTTTATTCAAAGAATTTAATTAAACATATGGGCTATATTTTCATTATTTGTTTTGGCTAAACTTGCCTACTGTGCTGCACAGAATTCTGCAACAGAAACTAAGAATCAAGCATTTACTTTGTGCTTGCATGCAGTTTATTTTTGTATATTCCTAATCATATTGTAGCTTTTTTAACATCATTCTTCTATGAATACTGGATTTGCCTGAAAATTATGTGGTAACTAATTCTCACAATACTTTAGTCTTGACATGATTTTGACATTGTGTTAAGAAAGTGATCTCAATATATAGACATTTAACTCAAATTCTGATCTCTGCTGTTTTCATATTGATGTTGCTGGAGGGTGTGGCATGGTGGTGGGGTGGTGAGAGGCATCGGGGGCATTAGTAGAATGATTTCTAGCAGTCTCCGATTGAGTGATTTCTAATGCCTGCTTTTACTTCGGGACACCTGATAAAAACAATGCTATAGTTTGAAATTGTGGCAACTGAAATGATATTCCCTAATGTTACAGTGTCATGGAGACATATATTGCCACCATATAGGAGATTGTTATTGTAAATATATGAGAAGATACTGGAATCTAAAATTATCTTGTTCACTTATTCTTATTCATTTCTTATTCACTTGCACCATAATTTTGTAAAAGGAACACAAATTTGACCAACAGATAAACATGCCAGATCCTACCCAAACAGGAATATGGATTATATTAGGAGGTCAAGATCACTGTCTCAGTGAGGACTCTTGTGGAGTGATCCCCAAGCAGGAACAACTGTGGGTGTACTTCTGAAATTTTCATTGGAGACCAGTATTTATACACTAGATAGCCACCTTTTTGAATCTGTAGTCCTTTGTAAGTTGTAGAAAAATATTTCTTTCCTTTGTGACTGTATCTTGAGTATTGAGTGCAGTTGTGGTCACCTTTAAGGAACACTATACTTGTCATACAGTGGTGCAATGGAGGTTCACCAGCCTGGGATAGTAGGACAATCCTATAAATAGAGGATACAGGGGTTGTATTCTCTGGAGTTTAGAGGAATGAGTTGTGATCTCCTAGAAATATACAAAAATCTTAAAGGGATAAACAGAGTAGATGCAGAAAGGATATTTCCCTTGACTTTGGGGCTTCAAACTAGAGAACACTGTCGCAGAATAAAAGGCCAGCCACTAAGTAATGAAATGAGGAGGAATCTCTTCACTTATATGGTGATGAATGTTTGGAATAGCATGGGAATATGAAATTGAAGTAACTGATCAACCATGATCTAGAATGGTGAAGCAGGCTTGATGATCTGAATGGCCTAATGAAGTTCCTGTGTTTACTTATTTTTTTCTGGCTAAGATTTCCAGTATAACTGTGTCATATGATTGTCCTAACTGTGTCTACATAATATGAACATAAGTGCAACATTTAAAAAGCTAGGCTAATCAATAGATTTCCAATAATATTGCAGTTAGAGTAACACCCTGAATTTACATTGTGGTGGTCCCACCCTGCTGCCATGATGGGAGCTATTAAAGGCATGCCTGAGCTTTCAGTCACAAACAAATGAGAAGAGGGTAGAGAAAGGCAGTTACTGGAGGTGGAAGTAAGCATTCTTTGTGATAGAGATGAAGTGGGTTTAAAGTTTAGCGCAGTCAGGTAACCAATATCATTAGAGACAAAAAAAACTGCAGATTTTGGAATCCAAGGCAGAAAAGCAGGAGGCTGGAAGAACACAGCAAGCCAGGCAGCATCAGGAGGTGGAGAAGTCAACATTTCGGGTATAACTCTTCTTCAGGATTGGAGGTTGGGGGAGCTGCAGATAAAGGGGGGTAGGGAAGGGTTTTGGGTGGGAAGAGGGGCGCAGTGGTGAAGTAGGGATAGATGAACACAGGTCGAGGGTACAACCTGGTTGGTCGATGGGAGGAATGACTCGGGTTCATAGCTGGAAGGAAGGGTCGTTCAGAGGAATGGAAGGGAGGGGGAGGGGCTGGGAAGGGTGTTGAGGGATGGGAAGGGAGGTTATTTGAAATTGGAGAACTCAATGTTGAGTCCTCCAGGTGGTAGGCTACCCAGGCAGAAGATGAGGTGGTGTTCCATCAGTTTGCAGTCTGATTCGCTGTGGCAATGGAGGAGCCCAAGGGTGGTCATGTCGGAAAGGGAGAGGGAGGGAAAATTAAAATGGGCGGTGACTGGAAGGTCAGAGCAGCTCTTGCGGGCCTGGTTGAGATACTCAGCGAAATGTGTCCTGAGTTTATGTTTGGTCTCACCGATGTAGAGAAGACTACATTGGGAGCACTGAATACAGTAAACTAGGCTGGAGGAGAGGCAGGTGAACCTGTGTCTGACCTGGAAGGACTGTTTGGGCCCCTGGATGGAGGTGAGTGGATGGTGTGCTGGCAAGTTTTTCATCTTTAACAAATGTCGGCTGCCAACAATCTGAACCCATCTGAGATAGTTGCATGGTATGGAGTATATAGCATGGACTAAGGACAGGACCTTACAATTGAAAATGTATAGCAGGAAATAATTGCAGTTCATCCAAAATAAATCTCACAGAAGTAATCTGACACTACATAAGTAGTCAAGAAGGTAAGAGAGATCATTGGAGATGTTAAAGCAGATACCATGCTTGTGGATGCCAAGAAATAGCAAGTAGATGAAGATGTGGGTAACAAGAAATATCTTTGGGGACCCCCAGATGAGCAGTGGGGATATGAAAATCTTGCCATGCCTGGTATTCTGACACATGCATGCACCTGGCAGGCTGCTCATACACCATGTAAGTATTTATCATTGCAGATACAGCGAATAGGCAGAGCTTACCCCTTCTACCAATGGTCTGCTTGTCTTGTAGAGAATGGTGCAAAAATATTTGCACATGTAGAAACTATGAGCAGCAGTAGATAATTGGGT
The DNA here is from genome assembly GCF_037043375.1 of Chiloscyllium plagiosum. NCBI lineage: Eukaryota > Metazoa > Chordata > Chondrichthyes > Orectolobiformes > Hemiscylliidae > Chiloscyllium > Chiloscyllium plagiosum. The sequence goes on from NW_028270139.1 coordinate 1,252,253, forward strand.
CTTTCAAGCTTGCTCCACCATTCAGTATGACTTTGGCTGATCCTCCATCGTAATATCATATTCTTGCTTTCTTTCTATTCCCTTTGACATATTTTAATATCTAAAAAATATATCAATTTCTTTCTCAAATATACTTAGTGACCTGAGCTCCACAGCCTTCTGTGGTAGTGAATTCCACAGTTTGATCACTATCTGAGTGAAGAAATGTTTCCTCTTCTCAGTCTTAAATGGCCTACCCCATTTTGAAAACATGACCCTTGGTTAGAACCATACTGTCCACACTGACCCAAAACAACCAAAAAACAAGATACCTTGTCTAATCCCATCTTCCTGCACAGTGCCTGTAGCCCTGCAGATTACAGCAGTTAAAGTTCACATCCACGGTCCCTTTTAAATGAGTTTAGGATCTCTGCTTCCACCACCAACTCAGACAGCAAATTCCAAACACCCACTATTCTCTGCGTAAAAAAGGCTTTCCTCATGACCCCTCTAACCCTTCTGCATCTTAGCTTAAATCTGTGACCCCTGGTTTTTGAACTCTGCCTCGGGAAACAGATTCTTCCTGTCTATCTATATCCCTCACAATTTTATATACCTCAATCATGTCACCCCTCAGCCTTTTCTGTTCCAAAGAAAACAACCCTAACCTCTCCAATCTCTTAGCTACAATTCTCCAGCCCTGGCAACATTCTAGTAAATCTTCTCTGCATCCTCCTCAGAACAGTTATGTCCTTTCTGTAATGTGGTGCCCGGAACTGCATTTAATATTCCAGTTGTGGCCTCACCAGTATCTTCATCATTATGCCCCCACTTTTGTATTGTGTACTTTTGCCAATCAAGGAGCACATTTCAGATGCCTCCTTTACAAATCTTGACTACTTGTACTGCTATCTTTAGAGACCTGTGCACTTGCAGACCAAGGTGTCTCACTTCATTGACCCCTGTCAATATTTTCTTGTTTATTATATGTTCCCTCTGTGCATTACCTCACACTTTTCAGAGTTGAACTCCATCTGCCACTTTCCAGCCCACTTCATCAACCCATCTCTATCATTTTGGAGCTTACAGCTAATGTTTGTGTTTTCTGCAAATTTCCAAATGTCCCCCCACATTCAAGTTTAAATCATCAATGTGTAAAACAAACAGCAGGGATCCCAACACTGAGCCCTGAAGAATGCCACTTGAAACACCGTTCTATTCACAAAGGCAACCTTTGTCTCCTGTTACCAAACAAACTTTGGATCCAAATTGACACGTTACACTGTGTCCAATGGGGTTTTACTTTTTTGACCAGTTAGCCATGTGGGATTTTGTTAATTGCCTGATTGTGGGCGGCACGGTGGCACAGTGGTTAGCACTGCTGCCTCACAGCGCCTGAGACCCGGGTTCAATTCCCGCCTCAGGCGACTGACTGTGTGGAGTTTGTACATTCTCCCCGTGTCTGCGTGGGTTTCCTCCGGGTACTCCGGTTTCCTCCCACAGTCCAAAAGATGTGCAGGGTCAGGTGAATTGGCCATGCTAAATTGCCCGTAGTGTTAGGTAAGGGGTAAATGTAGGGGTATGGGTGGGTTTCGCTTCGGCGGGTCGGTGTGGACTTGTTGGGCCGAAGGGCCTGTTTCCACACTGTAATGTAATCTAAATCTAAAATCCACATAGACAGCATCCACTATACCACTGTCACCAATCCTCTTGTCACTTACTCAAAGAATTCAAACAAATTTTTAATACATGACCTTCTAGATTCCCAACCAAGGAAAACATCCTTCCTAAATATGATCTGTGCAGCCCTATTACAATTTTGTTTCAATCAGATTCCCTCCCATTCTTCTAATCTCTAGCAAATACATGCTCAGTTGAATTAATCTCTCCTCATAAGACAGTTTTTCCATCCTCGATATTAGCCTACTGAACCCTTGCTGCACCTTCTCTATAGCAAATGTATCCTCTCTTAGTAGGGAGTCCAAAACTACAGCAATACTCTAGGTATAGTATGGTCCTGTATAATTGCAGTGGGGATATCCCTATTTCTCAACTCAAATCCTCTCGTAATGATAGACGACATACCATTTGCTTTTCTAATTGTTAGCTACAACTGCCTGTTTACTTTCATAAGAATATAAGAAATAGGAAATAGGGGGAGCATGGTGGCACAGTGGTTAGCACTGCTGCCTCACTGTGCCAGGGAGCTGGGTTCAATTCCAGCATTGGGTGATTGTCTTTGTGGAGTTTGCACATTCTCGTTGTGTCTGTGTGGGTTTCCATCTGGTGCTCTGGTTTCTTCCTACAGTCCAAAGATGTGCAGGTTAACCATGTTAAATTGCCCCATAGTATTCAGATGAGATGGGGTAACTATAGTAAAGTATGGGTTACAGTGACAGAGCAGGATGCTCTTCGGAGGATCGGTATAGCTGGCAATTCAGCCTCTAAAGTCTGGTCCACTATTTAATACGATCATGATCTCATCTTGGCCTCAACTCCACTTTCCTGCCTGCTCTCCATAACCTTTCAACAGATTACTAATTAAAAATCTGTCTATCTCCTCCTTAAATTTACTCAGTGCTTCAACCTCCACTGTGCTCTGGGATAATGAATACCACAGATTCAGAATCCTTTGAGAGAAGTGGATTCTTCCTCATCTCTATTTTAAATCGGTTACTTCTTATCTTTAAACTATGACCTCTCATTCTGGATTGCTCCACCAAAAGGAACATGCATCCCTTTGTCAATCCCCTGTAATATCTCAAATACCTCAATTAATTCTCCTCCCATTCTTCTAAAATTTAGAAAGTATAAACCTAAATCACTTAATGTGTCTTTGTATGACAAACCCTTCATCTCAGAAATCAATCTAACTATCCTCCTCTGAACTGCCTCCAATGCAACTGCACTCCTGCTCAAGTAAGGGGGCCAAAACTATATACTATACTCCAGGTACCATCTTACTGATGCCTTGTACAGTTTCAGAAACACGTCCCTATATTAATACCCTATTCATTTATCAATAAATGCCAAAATAACATTTGCTCTCTTTATTACTTGCTGTATTTGCACGCTGATTTTCTGTGATTTATGCACAAGGACACCCAGATCCCTCTGCACTGAAGAATTTTGAAGTTTCTCTGTTCTTAGATATATGTTACCTTTCTATTCTTCTGACCAAAAAGGATAATCTTATACTTATCCACAATTAAACTCCATCTGCCAAGTTTTGAAAATTAACCATATCTACTCATAGGTTTTTTTATTCTTTTGTTGCAATTTATTTTGCCACCTATTTTAGTGTCATCTGAAAATTTAGCTATTGTACCTTCTATCCCTGCATCCAAGTCATTACTATAGATTGTAAAAGGTTGGGGCCCAAGGACCGAACTTTGTAGCACCCCATTGCCTTGCCAATCAGAAAAAGATACATTTATCCCAACTCTTTGCTTTCTGATACTTAGCTAAAATTCTGTCCAAGGGAATATATGACTCCAACTCCACGTGATGTTAAGGATCTTTCATTAATATGTGTATAAGGGCACCCAGATCTCTTTGTATATCTACATTTCCCAGTACTTAAGTAATACTTTAGCTTTCTGTTTTCACATTGAACTGTATAACATCTTATTTGTCTATATTACACCACATCTGCCATGTGTTTGCCCAGACACTCAGCTTGTCTTGATCACCCTGAAGCCTTTTTGCATCCTGCCAACAACTCACAATCCCATTTAGTTTTGTGTCATCAGCAAACATGGAAATATTGTATTTTGCTCCCTTATCGAAATAATTAATATATGTCATGAATAGCTGGGGTCCAAGTATTGATCCCTGTAGTACACCATTAGTCACCACTTGCCATCTGGAAAAAGATGTGTTTATTCCCACTCTGTTTCTGGTCTGTCAACCAATTCTTAGTGCCTGCTTGTATATTAACTATAATCTGTTATGTTTTAATTTTGCCCGCTAGTCTTTTCTGTGGGACCTTATCCAAAGCCTTCTCGAAATCCAAATCCATGACATTTGCTGAATCTTCCTTATTTATTTATTCTATTTACATCATCAAAAAAATCTTCGCTAGATTAGTTAGGTATGATTTCCACTTCAGAAATCCATGCTGACTTTTTTAGTTCCTTACTGCTTCTTATGTTTGTTTTAGTTAAGGATTGAAGGCTTTGTATCTTAATGCATGAAGCATTCAAAATAAGCTAGATGAACTGAAGCGCAAATTGATGTAAATGAATATGATAGCCATTATAGAAACATGGTTAAAAAGAGATCAACACTCGGAGCTTAACATTCAGGAATGTTTGACCTTTCAGAGAGACAGGAGGGATGGAAAATGTAGTGAGGTTGTAATGTTAATAAGAAATGAAGTGAGGTCAGTTGTGAGAGATGACTTAGGCTTTGGTGATATAAGGTCTATTTGGATGGAAGTGACAAATATTTGTGGTCCCAGCACTGATCCCTGTGGAACCCCACTGGTTATAGGCCACCAACCTGATAAAAAAAAGTGCCATATCCCCATGCTAGAGAGAAGACATTAGTAAGAGGAGTGTAAAAACTCCCAAACAGTAGCCACTCTGCGGAAAAAGCTATAAATCAACAAATAATAGGAGCATGTAAAAAAGAATAAAGCAATAATTATGACTTCAATCTTCATGTTGATTGGATTAATTAAATTGGAAAGGGTAGCTATGACAACAAATTCATTGAGTGGCATTAGGTATTTTTTTCCAAGGGTAATATGTCATGGAGCCAACCAGGGAGCAGGCTAACTTAAATCTGTTATGGATAATAAGATGAGCTTAATAAATGACCTTTGAGTAAAAGGTGTCCTAGGAAGCAGTGATCATCACATGATAGAATTTAATATTCAGTTTGAAACAACTGTCAATCAGAAACAACTGTGTTTAACTTGGGAATTATAATGAAATGAGGATTGAGTTAGTTAAATTGAAGTATGCGGGATAGATTAACATTAATGACAGTAAGCAAGCAGAGGCACACATTTAAAGAGGTCATTCATGACTCAGCAAAAATATATAATTGGGAATGATTCTAAGAGAGAGATAAACGAACCATTGCTAACCAAGGAAGTTTAAGAATGTTAAGTTGAAACAGAAAGCATTTAAGGAGGCCAAAGTTAGTGATAATTTTGAAGATTGGGATAAATTCAGAATCCAGGAAAAGGAGGACTAACCAATAATAAAGATAGAGAAAATAAACTACGAGGGTAAAGTAGCGAGGAATATAAAAACTGACAATAAGATCATCTTTAAATTAAAAAAAAGAAGAGAAAGGTCAAAGTCAATGTAGGCCCCTCAGAAAATGAATCTAGGGAGATGATTTTGGGGAACAAGGGTGTGACAGCTTGTATCCTAGGAATGTAAAAGAGGAAGCTATAGAGATCGTGGATGTATTGGTTGTAATTTTCCAAAACTTGCTGGATTCTGGAGAAGTACTAGAGGATGGGCCGGGTGCTGGCAGGTGGGATTAGATTGGGTTGGGATATTTGGTCGGCATGGACGGGTTGGACCAAGGGATCTGTTTCCATCCTGTACATCTCTATGACTCTATGACTGGACACCCCATTCAATAAGAGAAGGAGGAAAAAAGTAGGTAACTCCAGGCCAATTAGGCAAACATCTGTTATTGGAAAAATATTGGAATCAATTATCATGGAAGTAACAGCAGAAAAATTGGGTAATATAATCTACTCATGCAGAGCTGGCATGACTTCATGGATGGGAAACTATCTGATTGACTTCTAAAAGTTTTCGAAGGAAGGCTCAATCAGAGTGGATAGAGGAGATCCAGCAGATGTATTGTTTGGATTTCCAGAAGGCATTTGACAAGGTTCCTCACAAAAGATTATATCATAAAATTGGTGTTGGCTCGTGATGTTGGAGGTAGTACATTGGCAATGATAGAAAATTGGTTTGTGGGCAGGAAACAGCCTGGGGATATGGCACTTTTTTATCAGGTTGGTGGCCTATCACCAGTGGGGTTCCACAGAGATCAGTGCTGGGACCACAAATGTTTATGCTGTACAGAGGAACCTCGATTATCTGAATGAGATGGGCGGGCACTATTTCATTCAGATAATTGATTATTCGGTTAATTGATTCAATGCCTTTCCTCTGGGGCTCAGAGTTTTCTATAAAGTCCGCTCCCCATTCAGGAGAGTAGGCAGCCGAACACCGTGCGCGAGCCCCCACCACCCCTAGTCTGCCCGAGCACCCCACCTGTGTCCAACACTGCCCCGCATCCGCCCCAACCCCCTCCCCGTGCGACCCATTCAACACCAATCCCCCGCCCACCCCAACCCCATCCTACACCGCCCCCACCCCATCTGCCCCTCAACCCTGTTCAACAGCGCCCCGCATCCACCCCCACTGCGACTCCCTGTCGCCCCCTCCCCCCCCGCCGCTCCCCGTGCGCTCCCGTCCAACACCAGCCCCTGTCCGCCAGCATGGCTGACACCCCTTCGCATATGTGAATGCATTCACTCACCTTAGTCTCTGTTTAATAACCAGGCACACAGTCTACCTCTTCTTGGGCTATATCACATCTAAACACCTTCCAAATTAGAACTGTCCTCAGAGTCCACTGCATCTTGTCATTGTTCAGTACTGTCACAACACTGCTTAACTTAAACCAGCAACACAGAAAAGATTTATCTCATGCAGTTGTCTGTGAAAATTCGAGAGGCCATGAACTATTTAAAGTAAAAAGGAACAACTTTATTTCTTAAAGTATAACCAAGAATAATTAACTAGCAAGTATTTACAACTCCTTCCTCTAACCTATCTTTTACTTTTCCAGCTACAGTACTGGTCTGATAAAAATCCCGATTAAGATTTACAAAACAAAACTTCTTATCTCAAAACCAGACAACTTTCAGTTCTTCTCTGTATTCCTGTCTTCTTTTCGTGTTGTGGATTCTGCTTCACAGGTCAATAAAGATACCTTTAAGAGAGCTATTTTTTAGGCAGTCTTTACATGCTGGTGCCTTGGCAGTTCTCCTCTCAACTGTTCAATTTCCCCGATCTTATCCTCTCAAAGCATCGAATTGGCTTTTAAGATTGTCAATATACTCAATTCAAACTAGATTGGAGTTGTCTTTTTTGGGGGTATAATTTAAATTGATTGGCTTAATTTGAATCTGTTTTTGACTAGAGGTAACCAGCTACCCTAACTGCTGGTCCAAAAGGTTACATTATATCTTTTTCCAGCGCACTTAGTGCTGTCAGGTAGTTCTGTTGCTTTTAACTCTCTTAACGGTATTGTACGCCCACATCTTCATAACAGCAGGGAACCTAAATAATTGTGGCAAACAATCGGATGAATTCAAACATAAATGTCACCTTTATTTACAGATTGAAAAAGCGAACAAAAACAAAGCCAATAGATGCTGAACATTGCTCTTAGAATCCCAACCAACTTAGGAATCATGACTGGCAAACAGAATACAATAATTGTACAATGCACTCAGATCTCTTCTGTTGGAAGCAGATGTCACTGAGGTTCAAACTGGCATGTAATGGTCATCAAAGCTAGGCTCTGACATTGTCAGCTTTAATGCCCTCATCAACTTCCTTGGGAGATTATTCCTGTTTCCAAGGTGACATTCGGCATCCAGAATGTCACCTTGTTGTTTGCCGCAGTTGTGCACAGCATACTGTGCCAGGAAGACGTGGTGTGCTGTGGCTGAACTATAATGGAAGACCCAGAGACCAGCTCAAACAGTAGAAATACATCTTTAGTAGCTTTGTTCTCTACTCTACCATAGCGCTGGCTGAGGCATGTACAGCATTGTTTTTGTGCTGTGCATCAGTCTGTGGAGCCGTGCAGACATGTCATCAGTCATGGTTGCAGTAGGTAGCCCTTGTTTCCATACTAACCAGCCTTGAAAAAACTTTGTACCCTCAAATATGTCAGATACTGATCAGGAATGTACCAATCATGGCAGCTGCACAACCTCCAGGACATGGTACTGGTGATCACAGATCACTTGATATTAATTGCATGGAACCCCTTTCCATTGCTGAATTCCACAGAGTTGTGATAAAACCCTCTCAGGGCCATGTGAATGGCACCTGGGGGAGCCCAGGTATGTTTCGGAATCCAACTGTTTAGCTGCAGCACTGACCTCATCTTGGGGATCATGATGAACCAGTGTGATCTTGTCTAGATGGTATTAGTCATTGTCCTGATGCATTTGTAGGTGCACAACTGAAGGATCCCATGCAGGTTAGCTGTAGGCTCCCTGTAAGAAGCCAGTCACATTGAAGTTGAGTGCTTCACAGCCACCAGGAAGGGATGGTCCCCACTCTTGAAGCCCTTAGGACCTGCTCCATCTGGCAATATATTCAAATCATGCAAAACCATCATCATGGCCAGGAAATGGAGTCTGAGCCACCTGATTCCTGAGCATCCCATGCTTCATTAGTGGCCCTGTGCTGCATCTTCTCCTTGAGATAGGTGCTGTTCATCCTTCATGGAGGTCTGCTGCTGCTGCTGCTCGACTTCCTGTTCATGTTGCATCTGTCTTCATCTTAGGTACGAAGTCACAATGATCAGTATGAGACCAGCAGAACGGCCTATCATTCTCATTGGGAAGGAAGTAAATTGGATACAAAAGTAGTGAAAGAGTTTCTTAAAGCTCAGAACACACATTGGTGATCAACCCTGCAGATTAGGGATGAGCACACCTCACGATAGAAATGACTTCCTTGGACATCTATGTTCCACCTCAGCATAAAAAATAGTCTGTTGAAGGAGCTGCGCTGGTTGACGATCACCATACATCAGTGCCAATGGACTGCCTCCAGCACGAATAACAACCCTCCCCCCCCAACCCTACATTCACTTAAGTCATTGAACCTGACATTACGTTCATCATATATAACCAGCACACTTGCAATACCAAGGAGGTCTTATACCTTGTCTGTTCCACACAGGACCTTTCGAAGTTGCAGTAATATTAGTTGTTGGTCATATTTCAGCACTAGCCTTCGATACCATTATTACTGAGGATTACAACGTTACTAAAATTCCCAGAATTAATTTGCACGTACCAATAACGTGTGCCTCATCAACTCTGACCAGCATCTGACTTCTTGCATATGAAATGGATGATGTGATGATTGCAAATCCATTGTAACCTCACTTTGCAAGTGGCAGCTTCATGTTTTGGTCTCTACACTGTACAGCAAAGGTGAATCCTGTTCAGTCAGCCATCAAACTGGCATTACTGTGCGCAACCTGTGCACTGTTACAACCACTATTAATCAGGACTTTGCATCTAGAGAAAAGAAAATTATGTCCGATAATGTAGATTGTGCTGAACACCAACGGCACTAGGCACAATCTGGTCCTCAGGAACCTCTGCAGAACTTCTATCACCCATATAATCTCACATTATCCCCAACAACTAATTGTTATCCATCCTCTCGATGAAGAGATCTTCGTGTTGAACTTTGTCTGTAACTGTCCTCGCTGCCCTGAACTCTAATATTACACCTTATAACTAAATTCTCCCATTATCTTCACAAATATTAGTGGACAGTCACCCAGAACTATATTTACTCCTGCCCTGTTAGTGATTTCAGTGATCAATTTCTAGACATCTCTGGCCAGACCCCCATCAGCTGTGTTTGTAGCTCCCCAACTAATGGTACGCAATTCCCCTGACTATTTGTGCTGGCCGTACAGCAACGACTACTGAACACTCCACTTCTCCCCTCAAACTGTACAGACAGACCTTTGGATTGTGAGCATTTCAAATCAAAAACTGACCAGGACAGAGCCCTAGACTGTGTGCGAACTGTGGCCTTGACCCATACCCATTGATTGAGGACTATCTACCGCCAGTTTCTAACATGTCTCAGCGTGTTGTTCATCATGATATTCTCGTTCATGCAAGCTGTCCATTGAATGTCTGTTTTATCTTTAGTATGGAGAAAGTGAGGACTGCAGATGCTGGAGATCAGAGCTGAAAAATGTGTTGCTGGAAAAGGGCAGCAGGTCAGGCAGCATCCAAGGAGCAGGAGAATCAACGTTTTGGGGATAAGCCCTTCTTCAGGAATGAGGAAAGTGTGCCAAGCAGGCTAAGACAAAAGGTAGGGAGGAGGGACTTGGGGCAGGGGCGTTGGGAATGCGATAGGTGGAAGGAGGTTAAGGTGAGGGTGATAGGCAGGAGAGGGGTGGGTGCGAAGAGGTCAGGAAGAAGATTGCAGGTCAAGAAGGCGGTGCTGAGTCCGAGGGTTGGGACTGAGATAAGGTGGGGGAAGGGGAAATGAGGAAGCTGGAGAAATCTGCATTCATCCCTTGTGGTTGGAGGGTTCCTAGGCAGAAGATGAGCCGCTCTTCCTCCAGGCGTCGTGTTGCCATGGTCTGGCGATGGAGGAGGCTAAGGACCTGCATGTCAAAAGTGTTTCACCACGGGGCGGTTGGGTTGGTTGGTGCGGGTGTCCCAGAGGTGTTCTCTGAAATGTTCCGCAAGTAGGCAGCCTGTCTTCCCAGTGTAGAGGAGGCCACATCAGATGGAAGTGGAGGCGATGCGGTGGAGAGCATCGTCAACCACGTCTGAGGGGAAATTGCGGTCTTTGAAGAAGGAGGCCATCTGGGTTGTTTGGAGGACCAATTCCAAGACCGGACAATCCAGATGGCCTCCACGTCCCGCTCCTCCGCCCTTGAACCCCGCCCCTCCAATTGCCACCAGGACAGAGCCCCACTGGTCCTCACCTACCACCCACCAACTTCCAGATACATCGTATCATCCTTTGTCATTTCCGCCACCTCCAAACAGACCCACCACCAAGGATATATTTCCCTCCCCTCCCCTATCAGCATTCCAGAAAGACCACACTCTTCGCGACTCCCTTGTCAGGTCCACACCCCCCACCAACCTAACCCCCACTCCCGGCACCTTCCCCTGCAACCACAAGAAATGCAAAACTTGCGCCCACACCTCTCCCCTCACTTCCCTCCAAGGCCCCAAGGGATCCTTCCATATCCGTCACAAATTCACCTGCAACTCCACACACATCATTTACTGCATCCACTGCACCGAATGTGGCCTCCTCTACATTGGGGAGACAGGCCGACAACTTGCGGAATGTTTCAAAGAACACCTCTGGGACACCCGCACCAACCAACCCAACCGCCCCGTGGCGAAACACTTTTAACTCCCCCTTCCACTCCGCCAAGTACATGCAGGTCCTTGGCCTCCTCCATCGCCAGACCATGGCAACACGACGTCTGGAGGAAGATCGCCTCATCTTCTGCCTAGGAATCCTCCAACCACAAGGGATGAATGCAGATTTTTCCAGCTTCCTCATTTCCCCTCCCCCCACTTTATCTCAGTTCCAACCCTCGGACTCAGCACCGCCTTCTTGACCTGCAATCTTCTTCCCGACCTCTCCGCCCCCACCCCCTCTCCTGCCTATCACCCTCACCTTAACCTCCTTTCACCTATCGCATTCCCAACATCCCTCCCCCAAGTCCCTCCTCCCTACCTTTTGTCTTAGCCTGCTTGGCACACCCTCCTCATTCCTGAAGAAGGGCTTATGCCCGAAATGTTGATTCTCCTTTCTCTTTAGTATCTCCAGTTTAGTGTCTTTCGTCTCCAGTTCAATGCACTGATGAAGTCTCCAATTCAATTTTCTTCATTTATTATCAGACGTCAACAAAATATGCTCTAACTTTAACTGTGGTTTGACAAATGAGATAACTATTTAACTTGAAATTGCTACATAAATCCAGGATAGACATTTTTAAATGACACGTTGGAAGAGGAGTAATTGATAGTTCAGGATGACATTTGAACAATGAAAGTAAGAATCTTGGCTCAGAAGTACAGGAAATAGAATCGCTATGTGTGAAAAATAGAGATAACAAGGTTCAGAAAACTCTGACAGGAATCATTAATGGACAGTAACTGTTATACAGAAAAGTAGAAGCTTGTAATAAAGGCAATGGAATAATTATTGAGGACTTCAGTCTTCATATAGATTTGATGAAACAAATGGACAAATGCTTTCTTGACAGTTTCTTAGAATAATATAATGTGGAACCAACAAAGGATAAAGTTTTTGTAGATTCAGTATTGTGAAATGAGGCAGTTTAATTAACTCTCATAGTGAAAGGTACTCTGGGAAAATGTTATTATAACACAACTGAATGCGAGGTTAAAAGTGAGAATCGTATACTTGGGTAGAATCTTATAGGGGTCTAAGCGACATGAGCTGTGACAGGATTTATGGAAGAATCAGATGAGAAGCCTGGTGAGACCTACCTTGATGTCAGGAGCATTTTGCTCCATCTTTTTGTATTTGGACCAGCAAGGCAGTGAGTTTCTCACTAGGCAATGTTTCTCACCAGGTTGCCAGTTAAGGGGAATTATAACTTGTTAAAAACTTTATTTATGACCCAACTCAGTAATATTCAGCTTCCTATCTTAACCAATGAAGCTAGACATCAAGAAAGTGCAACCTGGAAATCAGAGTGTGTACCTTGTGAATTCAGCTCACCACTTTCTTTCAAGTTGGGTACCAGACACCAGCATCTCAGAGTATATTCCGTTAATATCAACCATGTCCAGGGACACTGGTATCCAAGATGTGTCATCCTTTAAAATGTCATATGGTACATCTCTGATCCACTTACAGGACATTCTACACTTCAGTGCTACATCTGAATTGAATTGAATTAAATCTAATGTTATGTGTACAAAGGCACAGTGAAAAACTTTGCCTTAGACTGCAGCGGCAGCCAGGGCACTGTGCGAGGGAGATGCACAGCTCATTCCAGCTCATGGACTGGACCAGGCTGCATCTCTAGTGTGTAAGCTTTGCTGTTGAGGTATACGCTGAGTCTGAGCCAATCTGGATCCCTGCTTTGCCTTTTTGTGCTTGATCCCTCAGTCTGAAATACCAGACTAATATTAATTCTGGCTTACCTTGCTGTTTAGTGCAGACACAGAGATAAGAAACTTGTCATGGTGTTCGTAAATTTCAATTAAGTCAAAGGAGATAGCTTTCAGTCAGTGGTTCTAGGCATAGTAAGTCAAGGGCAGCATCTGATAATGGTTCTGAGGTTTGGACATGATCATCTCAGTGCTCAGGACCTTCAGAGCCAGGATACTCTCTGCGTAAGGGTTGAGGAACTGAATGTGACTCTTTCTGCTTTGTTGGGGTGTTCTTTCCTCCTGGAATGAATGTGAAGCAGGTATTAATGGAGATGTTACTATTGATACAGTTGGGGAGGTACCCTGAGTGACAGCATGTATGGTTAGTGATGTTGGGAATTTGTGCAGGGGCACGTGGGGAGTAGCAGTAATTCAGTGTTGAGAGTGACAGAGCATGAGCCTTGTTAGAAGGTGGGTAGAGTAGCAGAATCATGCGTGTATTGGAGATAAGATGATGGCACCTATGCTGAGAGGGTGGAGAAAATCAGTGACCTTTCTACACTGCTCAACATTCACTCAGATGGCTGTTTTAAACTGAACAGCAACCTCAGACCAGGCTGTGTGGTCTGGTGTCATGGCTTCCTCTGCTGGGGGAAGAGGAGGTTCTATGTTTGCACTACAGTGTCCAGGAGGTGCACCGGTTTCCCCAAATATCAAAGACCATGCAGCACAGCAAAAGACCGATAATGCGTATATAGGCTTTGAAACAGGTGCAAGAGCTGTCAGTTAATTCCTGTTAGTTTCCAGACATGGCAAGTTGTTCTGGGAAAAGGTGGAGTTGCAGCCAGACATAAGGGACACCATAGTGGCAAGGTAAATAGTGGTGTGATTTTGGCAAGATAGGGGAAGAAAACTCAAGAAGCCTCATGGTGATAAACAATTCAAAAAATCCAAAGCAACTTGTACTTAGCCAGAAAACAATAATGTTGAGCCCTTGTGATTTTCCTAAATTCTCTAAAATTAAGCTCAAGATTTATAAATTGGCAAATGTAATAGCCCAATAAGGAGGAAGAAAGAAGACATGCAACTCTGTGCCAGTTAGCCTGACATCTGTTGTTGGGAAAATGTTGGAATCTATTAATGAGGGAGTCTTATTATTGTAATTAGAAAATTACAGTATAATCTAGAAAGCCAACATGTTTTCATGAAGAGGGAATTGTGTTTGGCAAATTTATTCGAGTTCTTTGATAATGTCACAAGTAGGGTAGCTTTTCAAGTATGGCTACAGCATTGGCATCTATCCAACAACCTGGAAAATTACCCGGGTATGTCCTGTACACAAAAAACAGGACAAATCCAACCCAGCCAATTCCTGCCCCCTCAGTCTACTCTTGATCATCAATAAAGTGATGGAAGGTGTCATCAACAGTGCTGTCAGGCACTACCTGCTCAGCAATAACCTGCTCAGTGACGCTCAGTTTGGATTCTACCAGGGCCACTTAGCTCCTGACCTCATTACAGTCTTGGTTCAAACATGGACAAAAGAGCTGAATTCCAGAGGGGAGGGGAGAGGGACAGCCCTTGATATCAAGACCGCACTTGGCTGCATTGGTGGCAATGAAGTAATGATGATATATTTCCAAGTCAGGATGTTGAGTCATTTAGATTAGATTACATTACAGTGTGGAAACAGGCCCTTCGGCCCAACAAGTCCACACCAACCCGCCGAAGCGAAACCCACCCATACTCCTACATTTACCCCTTACCTAACAGTACGGGCAATTTAGCATGGCCAATTCACCTGACCCTGCACATCTTTTGGACTGTGGGAGGAAACCGGAGCACCCGGAGGAAACCCACGCAGACATGGGGAGAACGTGCAAACTCCACACAGTCAGTCGCCTGAGGCGGGAATTGAACCCGGGTCTCAGGCGCTGTGAGGCAGCAGTGCTAGCCACCGTGCCGCCCCAAGGGGAGAACTTGGCAGTTGGTGGTGTTTCCATGTATCTGCTGCCCATGTCCTCCTAGATGGTAGTGATTGTGGGTTTACAAGGTACTGTCTGAAGAGCCTTGGTGAATTTCTGCAGTGCATCTTGTAGATAGTGCATGCTGTTGAATTGAATTGAATTTATTGTCATATGTACCAAGGTGCAGTGAAAAGTTTTGTTTTGCGAGCAATACCGGCAGATCACACAGTTAAGTAGCATAGACAGTAAATAATAGGTAAACAGCGGCTGAAACAAAAACAAAGATACAGGCGAATGTTAAGACTTTGTGAGTCCATTCAGTATTCTAACAACAGTAGAGTAGAGCTTGTAGAAAAACATTGCCAGGTTGGGATGGATGTTTACGAATGCTTTCCTTGACAACGAGCCTGGTAGATGGATTCTGTAGATGGGAGGTTGGCCTTTGTGATTGTCCGGGCCGAGTTCACCACTCTCTGTAACCGTCTCCGATCTTGAATAGTACAGTTGCCATACCAGGTAGTGACACATCCAGACAGAATGTTCTCGATGGCGAACCTATAAAAGTTGGCAAGGATATTCGCCATCATGCCAAATTTCCTCAGCTGATGGAGGAAGAAGAGACGTTGTTGGGCTTTTGTAATCAATGCATCCACATGAAGAGTCCAAGAAAGCTTGTTGTGAATGACGTCTCCTAGAAGCTTGACACTCTCCACTTGTTCCACCTCGGTGCTGTTAATGTGTAGGGGAGCATGAGTAACATCCCGCCGAAAGTCAATAGTGAGTTCCTTGGTTTTGCTGGCATTGAGAGCTAGGTTGTTCTCAGTGCACCATTTTTCCAGTCTTTCACTTCCCCGTCTGTAGTCTGTTTCATTGCCATCTGAGATTCGAACGACTATGGTGGTGTCATCAGCGAACTTGTAAATGGCATTAGTCTGGTATTTGGTGACGCAGTCATGGGTATACAGTGAGTACAGTAGGGGGCTGAGTACACACCCCGGGGAGCTCCAGTATTGAGTGATAGTGACAATGAAATATGGTCCCCAATCTTCACTGATTGTGGCCTGTAGGTCAGGAAACTGAATATCCAGTTGTAGAGAGTGGGGCTTAGTCCTTGATCACTAAGTTTAGTAATCAGTCTCGAGGGGATAATAGTGTTGAAGGCTGAAATGTAGTCAATGAGTAGGATTCTTACGTAGCTGTTCTTGGAGTCAAGATGTTCTAGGGAGGCCTGAAGGGCAAATGATATGGCATCTGACGTGGATATGTTGGTCCGATAGGCAAATTGGAGTGGGTCAAGAGTAGTGGGGAGGCTGGAGTTGATTAATGCCGTGACCAGCCTTTCAAAGTACTTCATGACCACCAAAGTTATGGCCACTGGGCGGTAGTAATTGAGACATGCTGCATGAGCCTTCTTAGGCACAGGGATGATGTTGGCCCTCTTGAAACAGGCAGGGACAGTGGCCTGCTACAGGGAGAGGTTGAAGGTGTCCGAGAAGATCTCTGCCAGTTGATCTGTGCATGCTCTGAATGCACGGCCCGGTGCTCTGTCTGGTCCCATTGCTTTCCTTGGATTCATACGAAGAAAAACTGATCTGACCTCTGATGCAGTGACTGTTGGGATAGGTTCAACAGGATTTGTCAGATGATCTGGGAGGGATATGAACATTGGTGGTGAAGACGGTGAACATTTGTAGATCTGTTGCTAATTAAGCGGGCTGCTTTGTTCTGGGTGATGTTAAGCTTTGAGTGTTCTTGGAGCTGCACTTATTCAGGGAAGTGGAGAGTATTCAATCACACTCTTGACTTGTGCCTTGTGGACAGGCTTTGAGGAGTCAGGAGGTGAGTTAATTGCTGCAGTATTCCTAGTCTTTGACCTGTTCTTGTGGCCACTGTATTTCTATGGTTCATCCAGTTGAGTTCCTGCTGAATGATAGCTGCCAGGATATTGATGGTGAGGGATTCAGTGATGGCAATGCCATTGAATGTCCTGGGGAGGTGGGTAGATTGTCTATTATTAGAGATGGTCATTGCCTGGCATTTTAGCAGCATGAATGTTACTTGCCACTTCACAGCCCAACATGGATATTGTCCAGGTGTTAGTGTATTTGAATGTGGACTGCTTCAGTATTGAGAATCAATGGTGCTAAACAAGTGCAATCATTGGCAAGCATTCCCACTTCTGATCTTATGGTGGAGGGAAAGTCATTGATGAAGCAGACCTAGTTGGGTCTAGGATAGTATCCTGAGGAACTCTTGCAGAACTGTTTTGGAGTTAGGTGACTGACCTCAAACAACCAGAGCTATCTTCCTATATTCCAGGTATGACAAGTTGGCATACAGGTGCAGGAAGCGGCTGGAAGACATATTGCATGTCTACCTATGTTGCAATGTATTAAAGTACAAAAATAATAAAGTCTTACAATTGTATAGAGTTTTGATGAGATCACATGTGGAGCATTTAAACTTCAAATCAAAGGGAAACATATTTGTCTTGACTACAGTATAACAAAGGAAAATACAAGATTCCAAAAGAGCTTTGTGGTATAGATACTGAAGATTGCTTCCCAAGACTAGAAATATAGAACATTGACGTAGACTCAGGATAAGGATCAATAATTTTCGACTGAAATAAGAAGAAGTTTCTTCATTCGGATAGTTGTAAATCTTTGGATTTTCCTGCCCTAATGAATTGTGAATGCACCATCATTGAGTATATTCAGGACCAAGACAGATAAGTTCTTGATGTCTTCGGGAATCAAGAGTTATGAAAGGGATGCAGGAAAGTGTCATTGAGGCAAAAAAATTAGCCGTAATCGTATTGAAAGTCACATCTGGCTTGAAGGGCTGAAAGATGTACCCCTTTATCTTATGTTTTATGTTTCAGACATAAATAATTTCTAAGTGATTGCATCTCATTGGTAGCTTCCTACTCCCAGGGAAAATAGCTGTCCTGGGAAGGTTGATAAATATGTACCTTTGCATAAGAGACGTGCATTCTGAAGTCCGGTACTTTGGAAAATGCAGAATCTGTTACCTGTTGAATGAGAGTACTGACAGATTCTTGGCTGATACAAGAGGTTTGTAGCACCTGACTTAAAAGAATCAGTTTCGAGAAAAAGATTTTTCAAACAATGAGTCCACAGCTTCCCCAGTTAGTCAATATGATCATGAACAGTGAGTGCTTAGTAGATAAAACATTGAAATGTTTTTGCTTTCTTTTAGGAAACTATTGTTCCCTGAAGATAATTGCCCTTAGATATGGCAAGTGTGTGGAATTGCAAAACTAACAGGAATAAATTCTGAAGTATGAGAGATTTCGGCATAACTACGTTGAGTAATTTCCACAAGCCAGTGATGGGTCTCCATAGCTTCATTGGAGACTTTGTTGGACTCCCAAGTCTGCGAATGCGTATTGGCAGTAAATGATGTGATTACTAATTCATCTTCTACAAGTTCATAAATTATTTTTAATTTATCTGGCTGCAGCACAAATAATAACCTAAATACAGCAAATTGTCATTTGCCACCAACTACAATAGAGACATGTTAATCAAAAATGAGCTAACAGCTTGCCTTGGTTGGTAGTGAAGTTGGGAGGGTGGGGAACAGAAGTGGTTCAGCATTTTCTAGAGGATGATAACACATAGTATACTTCAGTTACTTCTCAAATTGCTGGAATTTTGTATGGCTTAATAATATTCCTGATAATATATCATTGTTATGCTGCAATTTCTCAGCTTTTTCAAGCTATTTATATTTAGCATTGCTAAATATTTTCTATTACACAAGTAATTACTTGTGTGTAATATCAGTTATGAATCATGTATTTATTGAAATGACAGGTTTTGGTCGCTCAACCTGAAGGCACATTTTTGACTACCTTAATTGCTAAGGATCCAGATGTTGGAAAAAATGGTACTGTTTCTTTTTCTATATTAGGTAAGAAAGCTTGAGACAAAGATCTTGCGTAGTTAATGTGAATTGCATTTTGCTTGTTTTTATTGCATTGAACTAATTTTAACAAGTTAATAGCAGATGCTGCATTGCATTGGCGTTTAAATATTATTGGTTATCATTTTATTTGTACACTTAGCATTGAAGCTGCTGTATGATTTTTTAAATTTCACACCTTGGTCAGCAAATTTTAGCATTTTTGAAATGTCAACCATGAACACTAGGCATTAATAAGTACTGTATGATCAACTTCTAACAATTTAATTGTATAAATGAGAATAGAGGCATGTCAATCTGTCCATCATTAAGACATCAAGATCACATAACAATGAATTGATTTGTGTTGATGAAAATTCCTAAGAGATACTCTGATATTTGAGAACCTCACTCAATTTTGTTTGTTAACATCAATAATGAAGTATGTAATTGAATAGTCCACACAGTTTTTTTTAAAGTTCTCACTTTAATGCTTTCTAATTATAGAAAATTATTCAAATAGCTTCAAAATTGATGCCAAAACTGGAGAACTGAGAACGGCCAAGGTTTTCATGTACAATTATATATCACATCATAAAATTGTAGTGATGGCAAGTGATGCAGGAAGCCCTCCTCTTCACCAGATTGCAGAAATTAACATACAGGTACAGAAATTCAAAGGCTAGTTATTATATGAAATATATTTAATTTATTGTTTGATAGACAAATAATTTTCTGCTTCGGAACTTTGGAAAGTGTGCCTCATTTCTGTTGCATTTATGGCAAACTAAATGCTCTGCAAAAAAGTTTTGAGAATTACATGATATGTATAAATGGTTTTATGATGAAATTTGATGACTAAAAATGTAAAATCTCTAGAATGACTTAAGCGTTTAAAATTCAAATTATTTTATGAGAAACAGAATAAGTCAATCCATATTGTTGGACCTTTTTTCAGGTTATCCCTAGAGTCATAGAAAAACTGACCATTCACAATAACCAAAGATATTTTACCATACCTGAAGGTTTAAGGCCTGGAAACGTTGTGGGTTCCATCAGTTCCTATGATCATCATTTGCTGACCAGCCAGAGAATACATTACTACATTGATGAAGATGATGACCACTTTCCATTTGAAGTTGACAGAATGACAGGAGAATTGTATCAAAGCAATGAACTAGACTATGAAGAAATTCCTCATTATTTGCTAAAGGTTATCGAAGAAGATAATAGCCACATCCTTTCAAGGAACATTTCTATTTTTGTCAGTATTAAAATAGAAGACCAAAATGATCACTCACCATGGTTTAAAGATGATGTTGTTGTGATTGGAATTGAAGAAAATCTTCCAGTCGGTTCTCTTGTTCACATATTTAATGCAAAAGATGATGATGGAAGTAGACCAAATAGTGAGCTCCGATATTCTGTTATGTCCTGGAGTTCCACGGAAAATCCTTTTTACATTGATCCCTATCAAGGTTGCTTAAATACAACATTGCCAGTTGACCATGAAATGACCAAAACATTTCTTCTAACAATAACAGCAATGGATCAAGCATTAAATGTAAATGAACGCAAGGTAGGCTCTGTGACAGCTCAGATTATTGTCTTGGATGTAAATGATAACAAACCTATATTTTTATCAGAAAATGTTTCCTATGTAATGGAAGATGAGGAAGTGGGGTATCTGGTCCATCATATTATTGCATATGACGCAGATGCAGGTGAAAGTGGAAGAATTTTATATGCTATCATCTCAGGGAATGAAGACAACACTTTCAAACTTGATGAATCATCAGGTACTAAAACTAGTTTGTCATTGAATTTTGCTGAACTGTGGTATGTGTCAACAGTGATGAAGAAAACTTCTATTTTATCCTGTGTATTTTAATAGGTTTGCTGACATTGGTCTCCCATTTAGACCATGAAATACAAAAATCCTATACCCTCACAATTTCAGGATGGGACAATGGATTTCCTATTCAGTCCTCAACACAGATTCTGATGGTGGTTGTTGTTGACATCAATGATGAAGCACCAAAGTTCCAAGATTCTGTCTATGAAATTGGAGTCCCTGAAAATCTTAATGTGGATGCATATGTTGTCAAGGTTGAAGCTTTCGATGGAGATTCAGGTAGATATCTGGCATTCTAGTTTTAATCCTTTTCTTGTTTAGCTGGAGGGCAAATAAATCAAAATGAAAATAACAAATCGTTTTAGGGCAATATGGGAAAGTAAACGGTAATAAGTATTAAACAGTAACTATATAGGGATTATGGTCTTTTTTCAATTTCATGGACTATCATTTATGTTTGGTTACTTTGATTAAATTACTTGTTATTCTAATAGGGGAGATAGTGATGTAACGATAACGTCATTGGACCAGTGATCTGCAACCCCTGGCTGATGTTCTAGGAACATGGGTTTGAAGCCCACCAGAAGGAAAATGGCGTTTTTGAATTCAATAAAAATCTGAAATTAGCAAAGGCCATCAACCACTGTCAATTGTTGTAAAAACCTATCTGGATAAATTATGTTGTTTAGGGAAGGAAATCTGTCATTCTTACTGGTCTTCCAGTGATTCCAGACCCACAACACTGGTCGATTGTTAAATGTACTATACACAATAAGGATTGATCAATAAAAGAAAAGTTATCATTTTCCCGCTGCTCACTCAGAAGAGAGAGAGACAACTGGTAGTGATTTAACCTGAGGATCACCATGCCTTGGACAGTGGAAGAGGTCAAGAAGGAGAGTCTTCCATAGTAACCTCAGCCAGTGTAGGAATTGGATGCATGCTAGTAGTGTCACTCTGCATTGCAATCCAGCTTTCCAGCCAACTGAGCTAACTAATCCCCAAAGTAAAGTCACCACAGTCGTACTGAACTACAGAGCTGTTCTCTTGTTAGAGAGAGATGACTGGTGGTCATTTACGCTGAGGGTCATATCATCTTAGGTGAGAGGAAAAGTTGAGAAAGAGGGTCCTTCATGGTAACCTCAGCCGTTGCAGGAATTGAACCCGTGACTGTCCTCCAAGGCAAATTTCGGGATATGCAACAATGCAGAGCCGCCAAGCACATGCTGATAGCCAAGTTTGGTACCAAGAGGAGAACCTCAACTGGGATCTTGGGTTCATGTCACACTACAGGTGACCCCAATACAAATACACTCATATGCACACTCTCACACAAGCACACATACACGGACCCTTTCTTATATACACACGCACACCCTCTCACAGGTATAAGCTCCATCACACTCGCGCACACACTCCATCAAGCATGCACGCACACACACACTCTCTCCCTCTCTCTGTCACACACACACACTCTCTCCCTCACACACACACACACACACACCTATAAATCTGTGGGGCGAATTTACATTTGCAGGTTTGTATTTGCACATTCTTTGTATTTTGTTCCAAAAGCACACAATCTATATACAGTCCATGTGACATTTTATAAATTGCTACTTTGGAAATAGAACCAGTCTGACTCAAGGTTGAGATGTCACCTTTCTCATTTTTTATACTGATAAAACTTTAAGTTGTCTTGGGACTGTGACTTGAAAGAAATTCTGGGATTTACAAATTAATCAATCGAATCCTGCCTTCCCATTCTAAGTGATTAAACACTTAACAGCAATCTAGGTTTGTTCAATTCATCACATCAGTTGTATGATACTTTGATCTTTTACTATAAATCGTGTGTCTTATGATCCTGCCCAACTAACTACATGATGAAGGAGCAGCACTCCAAAAGCTTGTACTTTCACATAAACCTGTTCGACTATAACATGGTGTTGTATGAGTTTTAACCTTTGAATGCAAAGCATTTTCAACCAAAACAAACAGGAGAGACATGTTTGCTTTGCAAATTGGGTTCTGATACAAGCTGGAGATAAAAAATTCTGACAGTCTCAAACCCAACCGCAATCAGTTTTTCTCGGGAGGCATACTGGTCACAAACGCTTTAAGCAGGTATCATGACTTGATTTTAAAGAATTTTACTTGTAACCCTTAAAAGCTGGGTTTCCAGTGTCTTAGGAATCAGAAGGCAACACAAGGTGCATCCATGAGGTAACTGTATTATGAACCAGAAGGAACAGGAATTTTCCCCTTGCTCCCAAATTTAACTTCACAGGCTCAATGATCAGATTTTTGATCTTTGAGTTCTCTGCTCCGCAATGATAACTCTGCTTTTAGCTGGGGTTGCCATCTGGACACCATTAAGTTTGCTCTCTTTACAGCCCAAACAATTGAAGTGGAATTTACAGGCATATGGGATGCATTTGGTGAAGAAAAGCAGGATTCCCACTGCCTGATGCCTACCTGATTAAAAGGCTTGACTTGTTGTAAAACATAAGAACATGAGAAATGAAAATAGAAGTCAATAATTTGTCCTTATGGCCCAGCTCTGCTGTTCATTGTGATCATGGCTGACTTCCATTTTCCTGCCTGTTGCCTAAATCCTTTGATTCCCTGAAAAATCAAAATCTATCTATTCCAGTCTTAAATATGTTTAAAAATGGGGCATCCATAATTCGCTGGGGTAGATAATATAAAGAATTAAAATTCCGGGAGAAGACATTTTTTCCTGTTCAATTTTGAATGATGGACCCCTTATCCTCAGGTCCTGCCCCATGTTTCTCCATTCATCAGGCAGGGGAAGCAGTCTGTCAGTGTTTGTCATGTCAGGCTCCTTTTTTATGGAATCATCTCTCATAACTGAAGAAGGGGTGATATAAAAGAGACCTAAGGGGCAACTTTTTCACGCAGAGGGTGGAACGTGTATGGAATGAGCTGCCAGAGGATGTTTTGGAGGCTGGTACAATCGCATCATTTAAGAGGCATTTGGATGGGTATATGAATAGGAAGGGTTTGGAGGGATATGGGCCGGGTGCTGGCACGTGGGACTAGATTGGGTTGGGATATCTGGTCGGCATGGACAGGTTGGACCGAAGGGTCTGTTTCCATGCTGTACATCTCTATGACTCTATGAGTGGCCAGTGTTTACTTAGCATGACATCACTGTACAACCATTTCAAGCCAGGAACCAATATGATGAATCTTAGCTGTACTGTCTCCCTGTGTAGTCATTCTTAGATATAAATATTGAGCTGTATTTAGTACTGTAGCTGAGGTCTCACTGATATCCTGTACAATTGTAATAGGAGTTCCTTATTCTTGCATTTCCACACCTTTGCGATAAATGGCTATGCAGTTTGCCTTCTTAATTGCCTATGCTACCGGCATGCCAACTCCTTGTGTTCCTTATATGTGTAGGCCCAAATACCTCTGAATATTAATATTTAAATACTTTGTGACTTTTACAAATATTGTCTTTCTATTCTTATAGGTAAAAACAAGGACTACAGATGCTGGAAACCAGAGTCTAGATTAGAGTGGTGCTGGAAAAGCACAGCAGGTCAGGCAGCATCCGAGGAGCAGGAAGATCGACGTTTCAGGCAGAAGCCCTTCATCAGGAATCAAATGTTAAAACATCAGGAATCATTCCTGATGAAGGGCTTCTGCCTGAAACGTCGATTTTCCTGCTCCTCGGATGCTGCCTGACCTGCTGTGCTTTTCCAGCACCACTCTAATCTAGACTTTCTATTCTTATGATCAACGTGAGTGACCTTGCACTTCCGCATATTCTGTCTATATCTCTTTGCAGACTCTTTATATCCTCCCCACAGGTTACATTCCCCTTGCTTTGTATTGTCTGAAAACATGAATGTATTATACTTGGTTTCTTCATCGAAATCATTAAAAATGGTTGGAAAAAGCATAGGCCGCCACTGATCCTGATGACCCTATTCCTGACTCCTAGCTAACTTGAAAATGTTCCGTTCTCAGACATAGAAATGTATAGAAGAGGTGACAACCCAGGGGCAGGTAACATTGTGATGCTTAGAGATGATGAGAGAGTTGGAGTGAGGTGATTATTGGGTATAGAGCAGCTTGTAGGAATGGGGTTTATTGCCAGGAATTAATAAGAATCAGGGCCAAAGATCAAGACTTCACTGGCTATTTCTGTGCTTGGTGATCATGGATGTGGTCTGATATTGGGAAGGAGCAAGGTTAGTTTGGGATACAGGAGTGAAAGGTTCCTGCTTCTGCTGACTCACAAGCAATTTTGTCAAGGCACTTAGCTCCTGCACGTTACAGTCGTTCTCTCTCTCAGCTATGTTTTAACATTTGGAAACACCATCAGCTGGATCAAGTTCAAAATGAAGACAAATTCTGAAGCAATAGGTCTCATTAAAATATTTAAATGATGAACTCATCTCCAGAGAAGAGGTAAGCTTCCCACCTCAGTTTAAACCAGAAATTGGGAAATTCGATTCAAGTTTGAGCTTTTACATTTTATTAAACACACCTACCCAAATTCACTTGGCTTAGCAAGTTAAAATTCTTCTCATGATGCCAATGCTGCATGTTAAGAGTGGTATTTTGGAAATGTGGTAAATCAACAATGAGTTGGAAATATATAAACCAAAGATAGATGTCCTGCTGTTGTAAGGGGAGCTTAAATTTCTTTTATTTAGTTGATCTGATCTATTTAAACTTATCAATTCATAAAGTGTTAACATACATTCTAAAACTGCTATTTTTAAAAAAATTCCCAGATCTAAATTCTGCACTCATTTATGAGATTTTACCAGGATCTGGATATGATGCATTCAAAATAAACCCTCAGACTGGCATCATCACCACAACACAAGTACTGGATAGAGAAATACAAGAATATTTTGTGATTAAAGGTAGGAAGCTCTGCAATTAGTGTTTGCCAATTAGACCATTTCCTCTTATATCTAATATAAAATGGAATTAACAAATATGTATAAAATATTCTCTGCTTAAATTAGTTGTGAAAGTAAATTTAAGAGAAGCACGGGAAGTTGCTCAGAACTTTTCAAAACAGAAATTAACTTGTTTGAAAGTCACACGAAAATTTATTTCACATATTTAATCTTTTTGTAATATTGTATTAAATCTTACGATGTTACTATGAATATTTTTAATCAATCAAAGAAACATGGATATTTAGGTAGCTGGTGCAGTTTCTTGAAAATCTTTGCTATCTATTTTACATGTAGTTTTGGTCCGAGACAGTGGGACCCCATCTCTATCTGACACAAGTACAGTCATGGTGACTGTGCTGGATGAAAATGACCACCAGCCTGAATTCATGCCTCATTTACATGAGCTGCATATTTCAGAGAATATGGATCCAGGAATAATTTATGCACTCACAGCTTTGGACAAGGATGCTGGGAAAAATGGACTTGTTAGATATGAAATCATCGGTAAGCTGAGATGGCTATTTTTATAAATGTACAAGTGAATTCTACAATGATTAGGTTATTGAAGAATGGAAAGAAAACACAGCATGCATTCTCCTGATTATTGACCATACTTTTGACAGAGGAACCTCAGAATCCTCAGATAATATTGAAAATGATGTTCCTTACAACATTGCTGTGGTTCTTCCACCAAGTTCCTTAAATATTTTAAGGTCCTCTTTGCTGTTCATCTGAGCTGTTTGTAACTAGTTTTCCGTGAGACAACTTAGGCCTTTTGAAAATGCCTACACTTGTGATTTTCTGAATTCCTGTTATCAACCAACTACAATAATTTCAACAAAGTTTTTCAAATACAACAGGTCCAATAACTTCATGGTTCTTGGCCTTCATTAACACGTTCATTTATTTATATATTCTAAGAATGGATTTTAGAGATCAATTTTGGTGGTAGACTGACAGTGTACACTTGCCACTTGCCCATGCCTGTGCAAATAGGCCCTCACACCATAGACACTAAGGTTTCACTTTGAATAAGACAGTGAAATGTGGATGCTAAATTGGTGTCCCATAACTTTAGGTGTGTGGACTGGAATTTATGTAGAGAGGGATGCCAAGTCCGAGGGTTAGTCCTGGGGTGCTATTCTGAAGCTCTTAAAATTACTTTCAAACTTATCTTCTCAGAGCTGCTTTGGCTCTGCTTTCCATGTAACTGAAAGTGCACTCGACATTTTCTGACCAGTTTCAATCTAAAATAGCAGTCTAATTTGCATATTGAAAGGTCCTTTATGTCAGAAACAAATGGACTTTTGAGGATACAGTGGTATATCAATGCCGCCCACTTCTGGGGCCATAATTTCTTTTACCCAGTTAGCACTGACTATTGGTAGTTAAAAGGACACCATGGATTTTAAAGATTTGCAATAGACAAACTGATATATGGTCATCTGATTTATGAAACTGTGCCCTTTTTTACAGGTGGTAATTTTACCAATACATTCAAAATTGATTCTGTTTCTGGAACACTTGCTACAATTAAAGGTTTGGACAGAGAAGAATTTAATAATTGTTCCCTTACCATAGAAGCTCATGACCTTGGTAATCCACAAAGAACCTCTCAGGCAGAAATTTGGATTATTATCTTGGACGAAAATGATAATAGTCCAGTGTTTAAAAAAATGTATTACCATATTATTGTGAACGAAGATGTTCCTGTTGGGTCAAGTGTTTATCAGCTGATTGCTAGTGACAAGGATGATGGCTTCAATGGAGAAATTGCATACTCTCTAATTGATGATACATTTGGAGCATTTACTATTAACAGTAATACTGGCATCATCGTGACAACAAATCAATTGGATAGAGAGACTAAGTCACAATATGCCTTCCGAGCAATGGCAAATGATAACAGCATTCAAAATCCAAGAAGTACTACAGTTAACGTAATGATACTTATTGAAGATGCAAATGACAATTTCCCTATTTTTAAACAAAATCCAATCATTGCATACATTACTGTGAACACTCAGATCAGCCAAGTTATTGCCACTGTGAAAGCTGACGATAAGGACTTGGGACAAAACGGCACTGTCACTTTCCAGATTTTGGAACATGATTCATTATTTGCAGTGAATAATACAACGGGTGACATTTACCCTAAAACATCACCATCTGAGCGTCACTTTGGCAGAAATAATTTGTCCGTGGTTGCAGTAGACCAGGGTAACCCAGTTAGATTGTCAACTGGGCTTGTGCTTATACATTGGCAAGTAGAAAAAGGAAGAACTTGGTTTAGTCGTAATATATATGAGATTACAGTTGCTGAAAACATCAAACCCGGTGAGTAGCTACCTTATCATTTTGTGACTCAATTGCATCAATAAGGGTAGTCTATCTTATAGTTGTATAATTCCCATTCCCATGTTTATAATTGTATTAGGTTTAAAATAGTGATGGTAACGGATAGACCAGATCTAAAAGTTGAAGTTCTAAATTGGAGAAAGGCCAATTTTGATGGTATTAGACAAGAACTTTCAAAAGCTGATTGGGGGCAGATGTTCGCAGGTAAAGAGACGGCTGGAAAATGGGAAGCCTTCAGAAATCATAGAGTCATAGAGATGTACAGCATGGAAACAGACCCTTCGGTCCAACCCGTCCATGCCAACCAGATATCCCAACCCAATCTAGTCCCACCTACTAGCACCCGGCCCATATCCCTCCAAACCCTTCCTTTTCATATACCCATCCAAATGCCTCTTAAATGTTGCAATTGTACCAGCCTCCACCACATCCTCTGGCAGCTCATTACATACACGTACCACCCTCTGCGTGAAAAAGTTGCCCCTTAGGTCTCTTTTATATCTTTCCCCTCTCACCCTAAACCTATGCCCTCTAGTTTTGGGCTCCCCGACCCCAGGGAAAAGACTTTGTCTATTTATCCTATCCATGCCCCTCATAGTTTTGTAAACCTCTATAAGGTCACCCCTCAGCCTCCAACGCTCCAGGGAAAACAGCCCCAGCTTGTTCAGCCTCTCCCTGTAGCTCAGACCCTCCAACCCTGGCAACATCCTTGTAAATCTTTTCTGAAGCCTTTCAAGTTTCACAACATCTTTCCAATAGGAAGGAGATCACAATTGCACACAATATTCCAATAGTGGCCTAATGTCCTGTACAACCACAACATGACCTCCCAACTCCTGTACTCAATACTCTGACCAATAAAGGAAAGCATACCAAACGCCTTCTTCACTATCCTATCTACCTGCGACTCCACTTTCAAGGAGCTATGAACCTGCACTCCAAGGTCTCTTTGTTCAGCAACACTTCGTAGGACCTTAACATTAAGTGTATAAGTCCTGCTAAGATTTGCTTTCCCAAATGCAGCACCTCGCATTTATCTGAATTAAACGCCATCTGCCACTTCTCAGCCCATTGGCCCATCTGGTCAAGATCCTGTTGTAATCTGAGGTAACTGTCCACTACACCTCCAATTTTGGTGTCATCTGCAAACTTACTAACTGTACCTCTGATGCTCACATCCAAATCATTTATGTAAATGACAAAAAGTAGAGGACCCAGCACCGATCCTTGTGGCACTCCACTGGTCACAGGCCTGCAGTCTGAAAAACAACCCTCCACCACCACCCTCTGTCTTCTACCTTTGAGCCAGTTCTGTATTCAAACAGCTAGTTCTCCCTGTATTCCATGAGATCTAACCTTGCTAATCAGTCTCCCATGGGGAACCTTGTCGAACGCCTTACTGAAGTCCATATAGATCACATCTACTGCTCTGCCCTCATCAATCTTCTTTGTTACTTCATCAAAAAATTCAATCAAGTTTGCGAGACATGATTTCCCACGCACAAAGCCATGTTGACTATCCCGAATCAGTCCTTGCCTTTCCAAATACATGTACATCCTGTCCCTCAGGATTCCCTCCAACAACCTATCCACCACCAACATCAGGTTCACTGGTCTATAGTTCCCTGGCTTGTCCTTACCACCCTTCTTAAACAGTGGCACCACATTTGCCAACCTCCAGTCTTCCGGCACCTCACCTGTGACTATCTATGATACAAATATCTCAGCAAGAGGCCCAGCTTTCACTTCTCTAGCTTCCCACAGAGTTCTCGGGTACACCTGATCAGGTCCTGGGGATTTATCCACCTTTAACCATTTCAAGACATCCAGCACTTCCTCCTCTGTAATCTGGACATTTTGCAAGATGTCACCATCTATTTCCCTACAGTCTATATCTTCCATATCCTTTGATTGGATTCTGGGTAATCCAAGATGGAGGACGGGAAAAAATTCTGGTTGTAAGAGCTGCTCCTTTTTTTGAAGTATTTTAGATGTTGGGAGGTGATTTCCTCGAATTCCAGGAGCAGCAATTACTGTTCTATATGCTGTTGCATTGTTTTGGAACTTTGGAAAAAAAATTAGATAACGAGAATCCAGAAAAAGTATATTCTGTTAGGGTAAAAGGAAAGTCTGGTAGACGTAGGGAATGCTGGATACTAAAGAAATTGAGGGTTAAGAAAAAGAAGGAAGCATATGTAATGTATAGACAGGATAGATCGAGTGAATCCTTAGAAAAGTATAAAAGCAGTAGGAGTATACTTAAGAGGAAAATCAGGAGGGCAAAAAGGGTACATAAAATAACTTTGGCAAATAGAGTTAAGGAAAATCCAAAGAGTTTTTGCAAATACATTAAGGACAAAAGGATAACTAGGGAGAGAATAGGGCCCCTCAAAGATCAGCAAGACAGCCTTTGTGTGGAGCCGCAGAGAATGGGGGAGATATTAAACAAGTATTTTGCATCAGTATTTACTGTGGAAAAGGTTGTGGAAGATATAGAAAGTAGCAAAATAGATAGTGACACCTTGCAAAATGTCCATATTACAGAGGAGGAAGTGTTGGATGTTTTGAAACGCATAAAGGTGGATAAATCCCCAGGACCTGATCAGGTGTATTCTAGAACTCTGTGGGAAGCTAGAGAAATGGTTGCTGGGCCTCTTGCTGAGATATTTGTATCATAGATAGTCACAGGTGAGGTGCCGGAAGACTGGAGGTTGGCTAATGTGGTGCCACTGTTTAAGAAGGATGGTAAGGACAAGCCAGGGAACTATAGACCAGTGAGCCTGATGTTGGTGGTGGATAGGTTGTTGGAGGGAATCCTGAGGGACAGGATATACATGTATTTGGAAAGGTAAGGACTGATTTGGGATAGTCAACACGGTTTTGTGCGTGGGAAATCATGTCTCGCAAACTTGATTGAGTTTTTTGATGAAGTAACAAAGAGGATTGATGAGGACAGAGCAGTAGATGTGGTCTATATGGACTTTAGTAAGGCATTTGACAAGGTTCCCCCTGGGAGACTGGTTAGCAAGGTTAGATCTCACAGAATAAAGGGAGAAGTAGCCATTTGGATACAGAACTGGCTCAAAGGTAGAAGACAGAGGGTGGTGGTGGAGGGTTGTTTTTCAGACTGGAGGCCTGTGACCAGTGGAGTGCCACAAGGATCGGTGCTGGGTCCTCTACTTTTTGTCATTTACATAAATGATTTGGATGCAAGCATCAGAGGTACAGTTAGTTTGCAGATGACACCAAAATTGGAGATGTAATGGACAGTGAAGAAGATTACCTCAGATTACAACAGGATCTTGACCAGATGGGCCAATGGGCTGAGAAGTGGCAGATGGAGTTTAATTCAGATAAATGCGAGGTGCTGTGTTTTGAGAAAGCAAATCTTAGCTTAATGGTAAGGTCTCTGGGAGTGTTGCGGAACAAAGATACCTTGGAATGCAGGTTCATATCTCCTTGAAAGTAGTCTCGCAGGTAGATAGGATAGTGAAGAATGTGTTTGGTATGCTTTCCTTTATTGATCAGAGTATTGAGTACAGGAGTTGGGAGGTCATGTTGCAGCTGTACAGGATGTTGTTTAGGCTATTTTTGGAATATTGCGTGCAGTTCTGATCTCTTTCCTATTGGAAGGATGTTGTGAAACTTCAAAGGCTTCAGAAAAGATTTACAAGGATGTTGCCAGTATTGGAGGATTTGAGCTATAGAGAGAGGCTGAATAGGCTGGGGCTGTTTTCTCTGGAGCGTCGAGGGCTAGGGGGTGACCTCATAGAGGTTTATAAAATCATGAGGAACATGGATAGGATAAATAGACACAGTCTTTTCTCTGGGGTGGGCGAGTCCAGAACCAGAGGGCATAGGTTTAGAGTGAGAGGGGAAAGATATAGAAGGGACCTAAGGGGCAACTTTTTCACACAGAGGGTCGTACATGTATGGAATGAGCTGCCAGAGGAAGTGGTGAAGGCTGGTACAATTGCAACATTTAAAAGGCATTTGGATGGGTATATGAATAGGAAGGGTTTGGAGGGATATGGGCCGGGTGCTGGCAGGTGGGACTAGGTTGGGTTGGGATATCTGGTCGGCATGGACGGATTGGACTGAAGGGTCTGTTTCCGTGCCGTACACATCTCTATGACTCTATAACTCTAAATGTTCTGTTGTCATGACAACCTCAATGTTTTTTACATGATTCTTTTCAGAAAAGCTGAGGTTGTGATACCTGGCTGCACAAGATAGCTCACAAAGTGTCACTTCCAATTTGTGCCAGAAATAATGATAATTGTCAGACATGTACCAAAAAGATGTTTGCCTTCTGTCCAAATGGTATTTGGTATCATTAGCCAAAGACTCATCACGTTTGCATGTGGCCTTAGCTGAAATACACTGATAATGAAGAAAATGTTTATATTGTCTGTTAAATCATCTATTTAGATTGTTGAAAAAAGTATCTCTTGTGACCGTTGATATGTTGGTGATCACCTTCATAAATTCTATAGATTCTGGTATTGTTCCTGAATTCTGGAAAGTTGTAAATGTAAACCAACTATTTAAGAAAAATATGGTTTAAGAAAGTGAAGAGCTATCGACATGTTAGCCTGTTCTCTAAACAAGAAAACGCTAGAATCTTCTGTAAATAATTTTATAATTTAACACTTGGAAAATTATGGCAGTCAATATGGATTTATGAAAAGGAATTTACTTTTGACAAACCTGCTAAAGTTTTTGAGGATGTGATTAATGAAATAGATAAAGGAAAAAAGATGATGAGTTTGGAGTTCAGAAGGATTTTGGTAAGGTGATATGTAGAAGAATGGTAAGCAGAATTTGAACACATGAGATATGGTTAATAAATTTATATGGATTGAGACTTGGTTAATAGACAGAAAATAATGAATCGCAATAAAGGGGTTATTCTTCGCTTGCCACACTCTGTCCAGTGGGTTTGCGAGGATCAGTGCTTGGATCCCATGTGTTCATAGTCTATATCAATGATTGGAATGAGGGATCAAATATAATATTTCCAGTTTGCTGCTGACATAAAATAATTTGGGAATGTGAGTTGTGAGGAGGATGCAAGGATGCTTCAAGATGATTTTGACAGGCTAAATGAGTGGGCTAGACTGTGGCAAATGGAATATAATGTGGAAAAATGTGAAGCTATCCACCTTGGAAAGAAAAGCACAAATGCAGAATATTTCTTAAATGGAGAGAGATTGGGAAATGGAAGCTGGTGTTGTTCATTAGTTAATATTCAGGTGCAACAACCAATTAAAAAAAAGCAAATGCTAAGTTTATCTTTAGTGCAACCAGATTTGAATACAGGCATACTGTAATTATATAGAACCTTGGTGAAACCACATCTGGAGTATAGATTTGATATCCTTCCCTATGGAAGGGTATACTTGCTATAGAAATTATGCAAAGAAAGTTTACCTGTCTGATCCCGAACATAGTGGGATTATCGTATGAGGAAAGATAGTGGAGACTGAGCCTATATTCTCAAGGGTTTAGAAGAGTGAAAGGTCATCGCATTGAAGTGTAATCATTTTTTGACAGGTTAGATATAGGAAGGAAGGGTGGGATTTTCAAGTTCTTAACGTAATGACAAGAATGACAAGCAGACCAACTTAATCGGCAGGAGGTGAAAAATAAAATTGTTGACATCAAGATACTTTAGCGATTAAGGTCTCCCCCTTTAAGTGACAGAGTGACATCTTGACAGCAGGTGGCAAGAGGACTAATTGCATGTATTTGCATCTCATTAATATCACAATTTGCTTGAATTGACTTGTCCTTCCCAAATAATTTGTACCCAGTTGAGAATTCTGATGCTTCAGAAACACAACAGCAAAGAGCAATTTGGGGTATAGTTTGCAGGTTACATTTTTTCATCCACTGGGGTAATCCTTCTAGTAATACAACTTTGAGTGATGATTACAGTCAGTTACACTGTCATTTCTCCAAGTACAGAACCTGTCCCACAGGCCATCTTCAAACCGAACTGGCACACAGCAAACAGGGCAGCTTATAGGTGAGCAGTATAGAAACACAAAAGGGGGAATCAATGAGTGGCAGTATCTGAATAACATGGAACTGGGAAGTTGGTAAATAAGGAATGGCATTGTTTGCATGTATGCAACCACAAACTTAGTAAACAGGGAGTAGTGTTTTCACACGGACAAAGAACCAAACCAAACATCCTTCCTATCTCTGTATTCTCAAGACGGTAAAATTAAGGCTTTCAAACACCCTTAAAATTGACCCCAATGGTTCCTCACTCGACATTTGAATAACTAATCCCAGACTTGGCAAATGATCAATCCCAAACGCCATTTGTCTCTTAGTCAAAAGACTTAGCGATTTATTAACAATGTAGTAACTTCAGCAGAGTAAAATTATAGAGTAAAGTGATCTAATTTGGTCCATGTTTTAATCCCAAGCACCTTTGTTTTAAGCCCCATTCACACAGAGGGCAGACAGACAAAACAAATCAGCTAAGGGATAAACAAAATAACAAACTGGCCAGAAATACTTAAGTGGATTTCGCAATGAAATGTTTCCCAGATATAGATCATGGTTTCTTGTTGATTTTTTTAAACATTTATAGTTCGCTCAGGTCAAAACAGTAGTACTCATAACTTAGTCTTCTATTAGTGAGTTTCCAAGACCGTGATAATGGAGGTTAGGCAAGGAGCTTTCAAATCTTCATGCTGTAGCATCAACAGACATTCCCTTTCACAGAAACCACAGTCCAAAACTCACAAACACTGACCACTTCCTGACAGATGAACTGGCCCCTATATGAGGTCCCAGTTACTATTCAACATCTATCTCCTGAGCAGACTTGCTGGAACCCCAATTTCCAGGTACTGGCCTCATTAATAGCCAACTTTAGCTATCTGTTTATACATAATACTCTTCCCCAGTGATGAAGTGACTGCAGAACCCTTTGATCAAGAATCAACCTGTAGTTAACTTCCAGGCCTGGCCTCACAAAAAAAAAGCAAAAGCATGTTTGATCTGTTCTCTTTTTCGCACAAGTTGTTACCCACATTCCAAAAGTTATCTTTAGCTCACCAATCCCAGTTTACAGCTCCAAACCAAAACTGACAAACGAATCAAATAAAAATAATGAAAAATCAATAAAGGTTCTAACAGTGAAACACAGAAAAACTGTAGGTGCTGTAATCCGAAGTAGACAAGCAGGAGGCTGGAAGAGCACAGCAAACCAGGCAGCATCAGGAGGTGGAGAAGTCAATGTTTCAGGTGTAACCCTTCTTCAGGAATGGAGATATGGGTAGGGGGAGCTGCAGATAAAGAGAAAGGGGGGAAGGGTTATGGATAGGGAGAGGGGCGGAGTGGTGAGGTACTGATAGGTGAATACAGGTGGTAGGTATGACCTGGTAGGTCGATAGGAGGAATGAGTCCGGTCAGTAGCTTGTAGGAGGGGTCAACCAGAGAGATGGAAGAGAGGAGGCGTGGCTAGGAAGGGAGTTGGGAGGAAGAGTGGGAAGGTTATTTGAAATTGGAGAACTCGATGTTGAGTCTTCCAGGCCATAGGCTGCCCAGGTGAAAGATGAGGTGTTGTTTCTCCAATTTACAGTCTGATTCACTGTGACAATGGAGGAGACCGAAGATGGACATGTCAGAGAGGAAGTGGGAGGAGGAGTTGAAATGACTACGGCAATGTAGGAAGACTCCAAATAATCTTTCCAGGTGAGACAGAGGTTCACCTGCCTCTCCTCCAAACTCGTTTACTGTATCTGGTGCTCCTGATGTGGTCTTCTTTTATCGTGTGACTAAACGTAAACTAAGGGCCCCAACAAACTAATTTTTTTCCTTGACTCTATTCTCTTCCCCTTGGTCCAGGCACTTCCCACCAACTATGCCTCCACTCTTCAGAAACTGCCAATTCCCTGACCCCCAGCGCTTCATCACTATGGACGTGCAGTCCTTATACATGTCCATTCCCCACAAGGATGGCCTGCAAGCCCTCGGTTTCTCCCTCTCTAAATGGCCCATCTAGTCCTCCTCCACCAGAACCCTCCTCCACATCATCAAATTAGTCCTCACTCTCAATAACTTTTCCTTCAAGTCTTCCCATTTCCTCCAAATCCTGAGGGTGGCCTTGTGCACTCGCATGTGTCCTAGCTATGCCTATCTCTTTGTCG
The DNA here is from genome assembly GCF_037043375.1 of Chiloscyllium plagiosum. Lineage (NCBI taxonomy): Eukaryota > Metazoa > Chordata > Chondrichthyes > Orectolobiformes > Hemiscylliidae > Chiloscyllium > Chiloscyllium plagiosum. The sequence continues at coordinate 1,288,387 of NW_028270139.1, forward strand.
GCCATGTCGAGCAGTGCCTCTTCAGTACAAGCGCAGGTATTGTTCCCTAACTCTTTAGCCGATATGTCGATGACTGCATCAGTGCACCCAGGCTGAACTTGAGCAGTTCACTGACTTGGCCAGCAATTTTCACCCTGATTTTAAATTCATTCTGACTATCTCAGTCACCTCCCTCCCCTTCCTTGACCTCTCCGTTTTCATCGCCAGCAATAGTTTATGGACTGACATTTACTACAAACCCACAGACTCCCATAACTTCCTGGACTACAACTCCTCCCACCCTGTATCCTGCAAAAATTCCATGCTGTTTTCCTAATTCCTCCGTCTCCATCACATATGCTCTGACGAGGAGTCATTCCACTCCCAAGCATCCCAGATATCCACCTATTTTAAGCAACATGCTTTCCCCACCGTCATCATCCAGACAGCCCTCCACCGCACCTTCTCCATTCCCCACTCCTCTGCTCTAAACCCCACCTCGACCAAACATAATAAAAACACAGTCCCCCCTGTCCTCACTTTCCACCCCACCAGTCTACGCCTCCAACATACCATCCTCAAACACTTCCACCAACTCCAACTAGACCCCACCACCAAGAACATTGTCCCCTCCCTAACCCTGTCTGCCTTCTGCGATGACCATTATCTTTGCCACTCCTTGGTTCATGCTACCCTCCCCACCAATTCACGCCCTTCCTGGTATCTTCCCCTGCAACCGTAAAAGATGCAAAACCTGCCGCATGCCTCCCCCTTCACCTGCATCCAAGGCCCCAAACAGTCCTTCCAGGTGAGACAGAGATTTACCTGCCTCTCCTCCAACCTAGTTTACTGTATCCGGTGCGCCCGATGTGGTCTTCTCTACATTGGTGAGAGAAAATGTAAACTAAGGGCACGTTTCACTGAGCATCTCAGCCAAGCCCATAAGTACAAACCTGACTTCCCACTCATTTCCCTTCCCACTCCACCTCCAGCATCTCTATTCTTAATCTCTTCCATTGCCACAGTGAATCAGACAGTAAATTGGAAGAACAACACCTCATCCACTGCCTGGGCAGCCTGAAAGACTCAACAATGAGTTTTCCAATTTCAAATAACCTTCCTGTCCATCCTCCCACTCTCTTTCCAACCCTGCCTCCTCTCTTCCATCTCTCCAACTGACCCCTCCTTCCAGCTACCAACCATATTAATTCCTCCAATCGACCTACCACCTGTATTCACCTATCACTCCCTCACCACTCTGTCTCTCTCCCCACCCATAACCCTTGCACCCCGTTCTGTTTATCTGCAGCTCCCCCTACCTCCATCTCCAATCCTGAAGAAGGGTTATACGTGAAACATTGACTTCTCCACCTCCTGATGCTGCCTGACTTGCTGTGTGCTTCCAGCCTCCTGTTGTCTACTATGGCTCTAACAGTGGCAGTGTCAATAGCATGAAGTCATGAAAGTGATGCCCTCAGCCCAACCATCTTCAGCTGCTTCATCAATGATCTTCTCTAGCTCGTAAGGTCAGATGTGGGGATGATTGCATAATTTTGAGCACCATTCACGACTCCTCGGATACTGAAGCAGCTCATGCAAAGTGCTTCAAGGACAGGACAGTATCCAGCTTTGAGCTGACAAACAGCAAATAACATTTATGCCATACAAGTATCTGTCCACGAATGTATCTAATAGAGGGGAATCTATTCATTACTCCTTAGCAACAGATTAGAAGCTAGGAATTCTGTAGCGAGTAACTCATTTCCTGACTCCGCCCTCCACCATGCTTAAGTTCAATGTGTGAGAGAGAATAGCCCAGTTGTTTGGATGAGTACTGCTCCAACAACACTCAAGCAACTTGATATCATCCAGGACAAAGCAGATCACATGATTGGCACCACACTCACAAATATTCACTCCCTCCACCATTGATATTCTGTAGCTGCAGTCTGCACCATCTATAAGATGCGATATAGAAATTTGCCAAACATCATTAGGCAGCACTCTTCAGATCCATGGCTACTGTTATGTAGAAGGGCAGTGACAGCAGATACATGAGAATACCACCACTTGGTGTCCAAGCCACATACCATCCTTAGAAATACATTGCTATTCCTTAAATGTCACTTGATCAAAATCCTGGAATCCTCTTCATGACAGCATTGTCGGTCTACCTACACCAAATGGACTACAAGGAGCCAGCTCATTACCTCAAAGACTTGTGAAAAACAAGAGAGATTATTAGTTTATGAATGTGGTGGCATATGAGGGAGGGGTTGCACTTCTGAGAAGAGCACGCAACAGTGATCTTCACTGGGTTCTGTCATGTGAATCTCTCCAATAACGCAGAGTTGATCTTGGTTCTCACTTGCCATCTGGATTGCATTTTCTTCAAAGGAAGTGCGGGTGTGAAAATCATCAATCTCTCTCTGCCAGTCTGGGCCCTCTTCATTGGCTAGTAGGCCTGCAGCAAGGGAAGTGATGTTTCGGTTAATTTTAAATATAGCACCAGAATCTTCAAGCCCATCGGGGCAAGAATCTCTATTCACCAGCTTTGTGTGATTTGCCATTTAGGTCACCGTAAAATTCCTGTATATACAAAATAAACTGAGAAACGATCAATTGCTCCAAAAAACTTGTCACAAGTTAGGACAAAAGTCAGGCTTGCCCTGCGTGCTCCAGAGTTTTGACTTGTGTTTCTTTGATAGCTTCTAGATTTTATTGCCAAATGTATTCAAGTACAGGCGTACGGTGAAAGTGTATAAAGTTGCCATTCTCTGGTGCCATCTTAGTAGATAAAAGACAGGATTAAAAACAGAAGCAGAAATAAAAGAAACAGCCAAAACAAAAGGAAATGTCTAGACTACTCCCCACCTCCGCCATCAGCCCTAGCCACCAGAAAACCAAGGCCACAAAGTCCATCCCCTGCATGGTGCCACAGCAGAATGCCATCACCTCCGGCCCCAGCCATGGCTTACATAGAACATAGAAGAATACAGCGCAGTACAGGCCCTTCGGCCCTCGATGTTGCACCGATCCAAGCCCACCTAACCTACACTAGTCCACTATCCTCCATATGCCTATCCAATGCCCGCTTAAATGCCCATAATGAGGGAGAGTCCACCGCTGCTACTGGCAGAGCATTCCATGAACTCACGACTCACTGAGTAAAGAACCTACCCCTAACATCTGTCCTATACCTACCCCTCCTTAATTTAAAGCTATGCCCCCTTGTAATAGCTGACTCCATACGTGGAAAAAGATTCTCACTGTCGACCCTATCTAAACCCCTAATCATCTTGTACACCTCTATCAAGTCACCCCTAAACCTTCTTTTCTCTAATGAAAACAACCCCAAGTGCCTCAGCCTTTCCTCATACGATCTTTCTACCATACCAGGCAACATCCTGGTAAACCTCCTCTGCACCCGTTCCAGTGCCTCCACATCCTTCCTATAGTATGGCGACCAAAACTGCACACAATACTCCAGATGTGGCCGCACCAGAGTCTTATACAACTGCAACATGACCTCAGTACTCCGGAACTCAATTCCTCTACCAATAAAAGCCATATGCCTTCTTCACCGCACTATTTACCTGGGTGGCAACTTTCAAAGATCTGTGTACATGGACACCAAGATCCCTCTGCTCATCCACACAACCAAGTATCCGACCATTAGCCCAGTACCCCATCTTTTTATTACTCTTACCAAAGTGAATCACCTCACACTTAGCTACATTGAACTCCATTTGCCACCTTTCTGCCCAGTTCTGCAGCTTATCTATATCCCGCTGTAACCTGCCACATCCTTCCTCACTGTCTACAACTCCGACTTTCGTACCATCCACAAACTTGCTCACCCAACCTTCTAACCCCTCCTCCAGGTCATTTATAAAAATGACAAACAGCAATGGTCCCAAAACAGATCCTTGCGGAACACCGCTAGTGACGGCACTCCAGGATGAACCTTTGCCATCAACTACTACCCTCTGTCTTCTTCCAGGCAGCCAACTCCTAATCCAAACCTCCAACTCACCCTCAATGCCATGCCTCCGTATTTTTTGCAGTAGTCTACCATGGGGAACCTTATCAAATGCCTTACTAAAATCCATATACACCACATCTACCGCTTTACCCTCGTCCACCTCCTTAGTCACCTTCTCAAAGAATTCAATAAGGTTTGTGAGGCACGACCTGCCCTTCACAAAACCATGCTGACTATCCTTGATCACATTATTCCTATCCAGATGTTCATAAACCCTATCCCTTACAATTCTCTCTAAGATTTTGCCCACAACAGAAATGAGACTCACCGGCCTATAGTTACTAGGGTTATCCCTACTCCCCTTCTTGAACAAGGGAACCACATTTGCTATCCTCCAATCTTCTGGCACTACTCCTGTAGACAAAGAGGACATAAAAATCAAGGCCAATGGCTCTGCAAACTCCTCCCTTGCTTCCCAGAGAATCCTAGGATAAATGCCATCAGGCCCAGGGGACTTATCTATTTTCACCCTTTCCAGAATTTCCAACTTCTCTACATACCTCAAAGCCATCCATTCTACTTAATTGTGACTCAGTACTCACATTGACAACAATGTCCTGTTCCTGATTGAATACTGACGAAAAGTATTCATTCAGTGTCTCCCCAATCTCTTCAGCCTCCACACGCAACTTCCCACTACTATCCTTGACTGGACCTATTCCTACCCTAGTCATTCTTTTATTCCTGACATACCTATAGAAAGCCTTCGGGTTTTCCTAATCCTACCAACAAAGGACCTTTCATGTCCCCTCCTTGCTGCTCTTAGCTCTCTCTTCAGGTCCTTCCTGGCTACCTTATAACTCTCAATCACCCCAATTGAACCTTCACACCTCATCTTTACATAGGCCGCCCTCTTCCATTTAACAAGGGATTCCAATTCCTTATTAAACCACGGCTCCCTCACACGACCCTTTCCTCCCTGCCTGACGGGTACATACTTATCAGGGACATTCAATAGTTGCTCCTTGAACAAGCTCTACATATCAATTACGCCCTTGCCTTGAAGCTTACTTTTCCAAGCCACACATCCTAAGTCATGCCTCACCGCATCATAATTTCCCTGCCCCCAGCTATAACTCTTGCCCTGCAGTGCACACTTATCCCTCTCCATCACTAGAGTAAAAGTCACCGAATTGTGGTCACTGTCCCCAAAGTGCTCACCTACCTCCAATTCTAACACCTGGCCTGGTTCATTACCCAGAATCAAATCCAGTATGGCCTCACCTCTTGTTGGCCTGTCTACATATTGTGTCAGGAAACCCTCCTGCACACATTGGACAAATACTGACCCATCTAACGAACTTGAGCTATAGCTTTCCCAATCAATATCAGGAAAGTTAAAGTCCCCCATAACAACCACCCTATTACTTTCACTCTTCTCTTGAATCATCCTCGCAATCCTTTCTTCTCCGTTTCTAGGACTATTAGGAGGTCTGTAAAAAACTCCTAACAGGGTGAGCTCACCTTTCCTATTCCTAACCTCAGCCCAAACTACCTCAGATGGCGAGTCTTCATCCATCGTCCTTTCCACAGCTGTAATACTATCTTTGACAAGCAATGCCACACCTCCCCCTCTTTTACCCCCACCTCTGACTCTACTAACACATTTAAACCCTGGAACCTGCAACAGCCAATCCTGTCCCTGTTCTACCCATGTCTCCGTAATAGCCACAACATCGAAGTCCCAGGTACCAACCCACGCTGCAAGTTCACCTACCTTATTTCGTATACTTCTTGCATTGAAGTATACACACTTCAAGCCACTTTCCTGTTTACAGGCACCCTCCTTTGAAATTGATGCCATGTTCCTAATCTCCCTACACTCCAGGTCCTGCACCCTAAAACTACAGTCTGGGTTCCCATGCCCCTGCAGAGTTAGTTTAAACCCCCCCCCAAGAGCACCAGCAAACCTCCCACCAAGGATACTGGTGCCCCTCACGTTCGGGTGTAGACCATCCTGTTTATAGAGGTCCCACCCTTCCCCAGAAAGAACCCCAGTTATCCAAATACCGGAATCCCTCCCTCCTGCACCATCCCTGTAGCCACGCATTTAACTGTTCTCTCTCCCTATTCCTCGACTCTCGATCACGTGGCACAGGTAACAAACCAGAGACAACAACTCTGTTCGTTCTAACTTCCAACCTAGCTCCCTGAAAGCCTGCCTAACATCCTCAGCGCTCCTCCTACCTATGTCATTGGTGCCAATGTGGACCATGACTTCGGGCTGCTCCCCCTCCCCCTTAAGGACCCGGAAAACACGATCAGAGACATCACGTACCCTTGCACCTGGGAGGCAACATACCAAACGTGAGTCTCTCTCGTTCCCACAAAACCGCCTATCTGTGCCCCGAACTATCGAGTCCCCAATTACTATTGCTCTGCTCTTCTCCACCCTTCCCTTCTGAGTAATGGGGACTGGCTCCATGCCAGAGGCCTGAGCCCCGTTACTTACCCCTGGTAAGTCGTCCCCCCCACAAGTATCCAAAACGGTATACTTGTTCTTGAGGGGAACGGCCGCAGGGGGTCCCTGCACTGGCTGCTTCCTCCCAGTCCCCCTCACTGTCACCCATCTATCTGCCATCTTTGGAGTTACTACTTCCCTAAAGCTCCGATCTATGACCCCTCTGCCTCCCGAATGATCCTAAGTTCATCCAACTCCAGCTCCAGTTCCCTAATACGGTCTTGGAGGAGCTGGAGATGGGTGCACTTCCTGCAAGTGTAATCAGCAGGGACGTCCATGGCATCCCTCACCTCAAACATGTTGCAAGAGGAACATTGTACTGCCTTCACTGCCATCCCTCTGAAAGTAACCTTTTATAAAAAAAACTGGGTCTAAAGAATACAACAAGCAAAATGCAGCACTTACCTACTTACCACAACGGGTCTTATTATTTAGGTTAGAGGAGGAGGGCGGGTGGGAGACACTACCTCTGTAGTGCCTTGGGTTCCTCTCCTGCGCGCTTTTAAAGGAAAAAAAAAATCCTATCCTTCGTCACTTCCTCCTGCCTCTCCCGCTCTTTCTGTAAAGAGAGAAAAAAACACCGCTGCCCGCTACCGGTAAGTAATTTTAAAACAAACTGTCTTACCTTAGCTGCTGCTCGCACTCAAAGTCTTGGAGGCTTGGAGCAGTGCTGCTGGCACTGGAACTGTGTCACCATTTCTAGGCGCCATCTTGTCTCCAGTGATGTCATCGCTGCCATGATTCTGCACTGAGCAAATCTTGGCAATTACAGCTATCGCTGAATCTGCTGAGTCCCAAACTGGGCTCAAACTTGGTATTGAGTCTACCATGCCAGAGCAGCCAGGGCCTCTTCTGGCTTATATCATTTCTGCCTCCTGGGACCACTGTTTCAGCAAAGAAGCTCATTAGTGCCGACCCCCCCCGCCCCAGGAAGGAAGCACTCCCACCACTACCAACGCTCTGAGGGACTGCAACAGTCACTGCCGACACTCACAGGAATGGGACTGCCCCCAATGCTGCTGACGCTTCCAAGAATAGGACTACTCCCACCACTGCTAATGCTCCAGGAAGGAGACCACTCCCACTGGGGATGGGAAAGAAAGAGCAAAAGTAAAAGAAAGAGGGAAAACAAAGGCAAATGGAAGTGTTAGAACCCTGAGCTCAGGAGCTTGGCCCGAATGCTGTTCCCCCACTGCCACCATGGAATGATCCTGATTAGGGTCACAATTGAGTAGTTAACCTGATTGACAAACCCGGATTCTAGTTTTGCAGGAGACAGTCTTCGGGGGAATGTGCCTTGTTGCTACTGGTGGAAGCATTGCAAGTTGGGGGTTCCAATCCCTAAATCCAGCTATGGGTCATTTTGAGCAGGGAATTATATGAATTTAATGTAGCTCTTTGTGTCTCCTCAGCTGTTGATTTCACTTGCTCTTGAAAACCTAGCCAACCAGGGGTAAAAACCTGAAAAGATAAGTTAAAGCAGAAATCATTGGTCTCATCCATTTACAGTTGACCACCTTGCCTTCTGGAAGAGGGTGGCTGCCAGCCCCTTTCCCATCTTATTTAAAGCCAGAAGTGGTGAATTCAGTTGGATTTGAGATTTTTATCTCCACCTATTTTTGTGAGTTAAGGTTCAGGCTATTTTTCCTGTATACATATAAAAATATAGTTATGGTAAACAATTGTACTACTTTTGAGGCTTTTGTTCCTTAATTTTAGCTCATATTAGAACGCGGTATTAATAGGTAAAAATGCTGCCTGAACTGCTATGCTTTTCCAGCACCACTCTAATCTAGAACGTGGTATTAATGCCTAGTAATTTTTGGTCACAAGGGGGAGCTTTAGCACAATATCAAAATGCAACTATTTCTAACAAACACTTGTTCAATACAGTATTAAGTTTCCTGTATTTTGCACAAGCACAATTTATTTCATGATAAAGTAATTCTCATGCAACTTTTCGCAAAGAAAGCAACTCACTGCAAGATAGACTGCAACAAAAGATATAAGGGGGCTGCTAAGATGTTATAGGATAGGCTAAGCAAATCAGCAAATAAAGCATGATAAGGGAAACTATGAAATTGTCCACTTTGACAGGAACAATAACAAGAAGCATGTAAGGCATTGCAAAGTTATGAAATGCAGAGAAATCTGGTGACCCAGGCATGAGTCACAAAAGGTTGGGATAGAATGTTATTTTCTGCGAGGGAAGTTGAATACAAAAGTAAGAAGGTTATGTTTCTCTTATACACAATGTTGGTGAGGCCACCTCTGGGATATTGTGTACAGTATTGGTCTCTTTATTTAAGGAAGGAAGCAGAGAAGGTATATTAGCTTAATACCTAGTATGAAAATGCTGTAATTTGAAGAAATGTTAGATGGGCTGGCTTGTATTTGTCGGAGTTTAGAAGTTGATCCTGAGGGATCTAGTGGAAGGTTGCTTCCAGTTGTCGGAGAATCTAGAACTAGACGTCACTGTTTGAAAAAAGCTGCGGAAAGACTTCCAACATCATCAAAGACACTTTGCACCCTGGAAATGATCTCCTACAACCACTTCCATTAGGCAAAAGATACACTTGCACCACTTGGTTCAGGAACAGCTTCTTCTCAGCTGTTATTAGACTATTGAATGGACTCTCTAGCCTCAGATACTGCTGGTGTTTCCAGTGTTGATCTCTCTTTGACGCCCTGTTCAATGTAACCTGTATACCTCTGTCTAAATCTTTTGTTATGTATGTCTTTGCTTACTATGATCTGCCTGTACTGTTTATAAACAAAGTTTTTCGCTGAACTTCAGCACATGTGACAATAAATAAATAATCAATTAAGACCACAATGAGGAGTTTTTTTTGTCAAAGTTTTGTGGGTTTCCTGAAAAGATGATGAAAGCTGAGTACTTGGATATTTTTAAGGCATAGGTGGGTAGATTCTAGGTAAGTAAAAGGGTAAAAGGTTTCAGGAGTAGGGAGGCATGTAATCAGATCAATATGAACTTATTGAATGATGGATTAGATTTATGGTGTCAAGTAACCAACTCTTGCTCCTTGTGCGTATGTTCATAACATTTCAGTTTTGTTGGTTTCATACATAATTCTGGATTCAATGTTATATTATGTGAAAACCTTAGTGCTATATTTCTTGGTCCACTCAAAAAAGGCTGCTTTGAGCCCTTTGACAGGTAGGGGATTTGTTAACATTGGTATATTTGCATGGCACTGTTTTAACACTCATTGATATAATTACAAATTGCTAAGGATCCATGCTGGTGAACCACTTTCAATGATCCATCATTTTATTGCAGCAGTAAATATTCTTCCTTTGTATAGGCACGCTGGTATTGACTGTCACAAATCAAGACTACCACACAAATGGAGTTACTTACAGCATTTTTAGTGGGAATGAAAATGAAGCATTCCACATAGATTCAAAAACTGGTAAGAGAAATTACTAGTTCTAGCCTACAATTTTATATGTAATATGTATGAATACTCTGGACTTAACCTGACAGAAATGTGAGAATTTTAACTTGACCAGACCATCAGGAAATTGTGAGTCAGGTGCACGGGCTGGTTTTATAGACTATCTTATTTTGCTCTTCATTAAAGTAAATGCAATTAACACTGGGTAGGGTGTAAAACCAGTATTTTAACTGATTTTGTGGCTTTCCACCTGCAATAGGGTTAAGGTTAGGGATCCTGGGTATTATGGGTCAGACTAGATCCCCTCAAAATATTTTAAGAAGCCTAGACCATAACCTTTTCTTATTTTAAAGGTACATGTGAAGTGCCATGTTCCAGATGCAATGTGACTGGTCAATCTACTCAAATTAAGCAAAACACAATTTTTAAAACAAAAGTAAGATGAATTTAGAATAACTTACTATTGGAAAACTTAACTGAATAATAGATGCAGTGACGATTGCTAATTAATTGTTCCAATATAGTAACATCCCACAAACACACCCCTTGGCAATAAGGCAAATTCAGACACAGATTCCCACATGCAGTTCTCCAATCCACGAGGAACAAAACGTCAAGAGGAAATTCAGTGAAAGGAGCTGCTAGGTGGCATGCCCTGAAGCTTCCAACTTTTCTGAGACCCCAAAGGCTTCTGCTTAAAACTAAACAAGAAAACTGAAAAAGAACTAGAAGGCCTGCTGCCTGAGAACTGACCACAATCAGGCTGCTTCCATTGTTCCAACTTTAAAAAAAACCCAAGGCTTCACAAATTGTTTACTTTCTTAGAGACAACTTGGGGGCACGTCTGCCTTACAACCCCTCTTCAAAAAACAGAACAAAATAACCTCTTAAAGTGACAACATTATCACAAGGGGAACTCCTCATCAACCTTTCTCCTATCCAAGAAACCTCCCTTGACCTGTTTCCTATCATTCAGCCAATTTTGTATCCATGTTAAAATAAAAGAAATTAGTAAAGTACAGCTAGCCTGACAGTTATCAGATGAGGAAACAAGCAGATCACATGTGGATTCAGAAGCTTATTAGCATTTAATAAAACCTGAAAATGCTGGAAATATACGGCTGATCATACAGTAGCTGTGGACCAAGGAAACAAATTAATACTCTGTGTTTTATAACCTTTCAACAAAGTACTGTTTAATTTCTGTTTTCTAGGAAGAAACTTAATGCAGACAAGTCAAAGTTGAATAGCTAAATTTGTGTGCCTGAACAGCATTGGATACACATCAAAAACCTTATTACTTTGGATACTACAGAGTTGTCCCCGGTGGCATTAGCCTTTTAAATAAATAATTGAATGATCTAATGTCTATGTTTGCGCCTGTTGTGACTGGCATTGGATGAAGCAGAAACTGTTTCACTGATGAATCATTGTGCAGCCTTTCTTTTTATCATGAGGCTTGATCCTATGTTATGAGTTTGGATTCTTTACCGACTGTTTTCAGACTTAGATTTCAAAGCAACACTATTTATTGTGCATTAATACTAAATACTGCTGTATAGAGTAATTATAGATATACAGGCTGTAACTCATGATTACGTTAGGTAAGGACTAAGCTATTTTCTTTGTGTATTCATGTCCACATGTCAGGCTGATCTGATGTAGACGTTTTCCAGAACGTTCTAACTCCGCCGCACTAGTATTTATGATTAATAATATGCAACACCGTGACATCACCACAAGGTTGCTTCAGGCTCCTGAAAGCTTTGTGCAATAGCCGTCACCAAACGTTTTCCCCTATTGCAAACATTAGGATGATTAGGGACCAAAATAGAAGATTTACATATAGGGAATGCAGCATTGCTAAGAAGTTAAATGAGTACTTTGAATCTGTTTTAACCTATAAGACTACCCAGATCATGGTGAATGATGAAGAAAATTAGCCGCTAGGATTTAACACTGATATGGAGGATATTGGATAAACCGTCAGTACTTGAGGTTGGTGTGGCATCACAATCAGATGGAATGCCTAAACATAGAAGCATTCGATCCTTCGAGCCTCCTCCATCATTCATTATGATCTTAGAATCCCTACAGTGTGAAAGTCCACACCGACCCTCCAAAGATCAGCCACAGCCCCTGTGACACTGCATTCCTCATGGCTAATCCACATAGCCTGCACATCCCTGGAAACTATGGGGCAATTTAGCATGGCCAGTCCACACAACCTGCAAACCATTGGACTGTAGGAGGAAACCAGAGCACTCAGACGAAACCCATACAGACATGGGGAGAATATGCAAACCAGGCTGGAATCGAAGCCAGGTCCCTGGTGCTGTGAGGTAGCAGTGCTAAATACTGAGCCACTGTGCCTCCCATCATGGCTGATTATCAAGCTCCATAAACTAACCCCACCTTCACCTGTATCCCTTGACCCCCTTTTGCTATAAAACCAATATTTGCCTCCTTGAAAACACATAATGTTTAGGCTTCAACCACTTTTCTGTGATAGTGAATTCTACAGCTCACCACTCTCTGGGTGAAGAAACTTTTCCTTGACTCAGTCCGAATAAGTTTACCTCTTATCCTTAAGCTACAACTCCTGGTTCTGGACTCATCCACCACCTGTTACGTCTTTCCTGCATCTAACCTGCCTCACCCTGTTAGAATCTTATAGGTTTCTATGAGATTTCCCTCATTCTTCTAAACTGCAGTGAATATAATCCTAATCAATTCAGTTTTGTTTCATATGTCAGTCCTGCCATCCAGGAATCAATTTGGTAAAACTTCACGCCAGCTCCTCTAAAGCAAGAACATCCTCAGATAAGGAGATCAAAACTGCACACAATATTCCAGGTGTCGTCCCACTAATTTCAATAATTGCAACCAGATACCTTGTTCCTGCACTTGAATCCTCTCACTATGGAGGCCAGCAAATAGTTTGCCTTCTTTACTGCACCTGCATGCTTGCTTTCTGTGACTGATGCACAAGGACAACCAGGTTTCAGTGAATGTTCTTCTCTCAATTTACAGCCACTCAAATAATAATTTGTCTTCCTATTTTTTCCACAAAAGTAGATAACCTCACATTTATCCACATTATATTTTGCCTCCCTCAGTCAGCCTGCCCAAATTGCGTCTTCATCTCAGCTTACCCTTCCACCCATCCTTGTGTCATTTGCAAATTTTGAAATGTTACGTCTAGTTCAAATCACTAACGTATGTTGTTAATAGCTGGAATCTTAGTACTGATCTCCATGCCATCTTACTAGTCATTGCTTGTCACTCAGAAAAAAACTTTTTTATTGCTACTCATTTTTTGTCTGCTAACTGTTGGTCTGTCCATCTCAGTACACTATCCCCAATCCTATGCACTTTAACTTTACACATTATTCTCTTATATAGAACTTTGGCAAAGCCTTCAGAAAGTCCAAATAAGCCACATCACTGGCTTGCCCTATTAGTACGATTTTGAAGAATTCCAGTTGATTTATCAAGCATGATTTCCCTTTTGTAAACCCATCCTGGCATTGTCTAATTCTGTGTCTGTTTTCTCAGTGCCTTGCTATATAATCCTTGGTTATGGATTCTAGCATCCTCTCAACTACCAGGTTAGGCTCACTATAGTTCCAGATTAATTTTTAAAAATTAATAAAGCATTAGCTATACTCTAATCTTTATAAATTGTTGCAGATGACCACCAATGCATCCACTATTTCTAGGGCCAGTTTCTTAGGTATTCTGGCATGTAAATGATTAAATGCTGGGGGTTTATCAGCTTCAATCCCTCTTTCCAACACCATTTCTCTACTAATACAGATTTGTTTCAGTTCCTCTGTCTTCCTAACCTATGTATTCCCCATCCTTTACAGTATAGGTAATTCTGCAATAGCACACATTTCATTAATATGCATTTTAGATTAGATTACTTGCAGTGTGGAAACAGGCCCTTCGGCCCAACAAGTCCACACCGACCCACCGAAGCGCAACCCACACAGACCATTCCCCTACATTTACCCCTGCCCCTAACACTACGGGCAATTTAGCATGGCCAATTCACCTAACCTGCACATTTTTGGACTGTGGGAGGAAACCGGAGCACCTGGAGGAAACCCACGCAGACATGGGGAGAATGTGCAAACTCCACACAGTCAGTTGCCTGAGGCAGGAGTTGAACCCGGGTCTCTGGCGCTGTGAGGCAGCAGTGCTAACCACTGTGCCATCGTGCCGCTCGCATCTAGAAAGACAAGGACAGCAGGTACTACAAGATCCCCTCTGAGCCACTGACAATCCCAAATTGGAAATATATATCACTGTTCCTTCACTGTCGCTGGGCCAAAATCCTGGCATTTCCTCCCTAAGGCCATTGTGGTTCAACCTACAGAACATGGACTGCAGCCCTGGAAGAGGGCAGCACCCCACCAACTTTTGGAGAACAACTGGGATGAGCAGTATAAATGCTGGCTGGCTAGTAAAGCCCACATCCTATAGTGAATAGAAAAAAAGCTGTTAACGTCTGGAATGTACTGCCAGTGTGGTAGGTGCAGGTTCAGTTGAGGCAATCAAGAAGGCATTGGATTAGTATCAAAACAGAAACAATGTGCAGGTTATGTGAAAGGGGAGTTTGGCATCAAGTCAAAATACTCAGAGTCAGTGCAGACACAGGGGGCTGAATGACTTCTTTCTGTTATCAGACCTTTGAATGGACCTCTTTAATGTTAATGTTGAATTCTCTTTGCACCCCCTCGGCAGCTGTAACATTGCATCCTGCACTGTTATGTTATCATGTTGTAACATTGCACCCTGCACTCTGTTCTGTTACCCTGATGTAACATTGCATCCTGCACTGTTATGTTATCATGTTGTAACATTGCACCCTGCACTCTGTTCTGTTACCCTGATGCACTTGTATTGTTTCATTTGTCTTGCAAAACACATAAGAGAACATTTTCCATTGTACCTCTGTACACATGACTGTAATAAATCAAATCAAATTATACAATTCTATGAATGACATTGATGTACATACCAAATAAGTTACCTAGATTACTTCTTTTTCGAACATTTGCTATACTTTTTGTCCTGTTCTCTCCCGCCCCACCAAAAATCTTTAATTTGATTCATCTGTTTTCAAGGTGGTTATACACTATCAGCTCCATTATTAATGTTGAATGTCATTGTCAGTTCTAGTGGGAAGTGTTGTTTTCTTCATGTGAATCTTGTTCTCTTGCAGCTTTGATGTTTTCAAGTTTCAGTTCCATTGTATGAATATGCATATATTTGAGAATATTTGTTACTTGGTCTGTTCTTCAGACTGTTGCACATTGTCGAGCAGTCACTCTTTTGCCACAATATGTTATTTGTCTTCACTGCTGAGAGGGTTTGGAACCACAACTGTTGTCAAGATAATGTAGTATTAAATTGCTCAGGATTTAAGCATTTGCTTTGGGTAGTGTTGTCATTTGTGGTTTACTGCTAAGTCAAGAGATTTGCTTCTTTGGTCAGCTGGTTTATTGTGTTTTAAATAGTCAACACACTTCAGAAAAAGCTGCTTTAATTTGATCTTTTGCCGCACATTTAGAGCCACGAAGTCAAAGAGCTGTACAGCACGGAAACAGACCCTTAGGTCCAATCCATCCATGCCGACCAGATATCCTAATCTAATCTAGTTCCATTTGCCAGCAACTGGCCCATATCCCTCTAAACCCTTCCTATTCAAATACCCATCCAGATGCCTTTTAAATGTTGCAATTGTACCAGCCTCTACCACTTCCTCTGGCAGCTCATTCCATGCACGTGCCACCCTCTGTGTGAAAACGTTGCCCCTGAGGTCCTTTTTATATCTATCTCCTCTCACCCTAAACCTATGCTATTTAGTTCTGGACTCCCCAATCCAGGGAAAAGACTGTGTCTATTTATCCTATCCATGTCCCTCATAATTTTATAAACCTCTATGAGGTTACCCCTCAGCCCTCAACGGTCCAGAGAAAACAGCCCCAGCCTATTCAGCCTCTCCCTTGAGCTCAAATCCTCCAACACTGGCAACATCTTTGTAAATCTTTCCTGAACCCTTTCAAGTTTCACAACATCCTTCCAATAGGAAGGAGACCAGAATTGCACGCAATATTCCAAAAGTAGCCTAAACAACATCCTGTACGGCTGCAACATAACCTCCCAACTCCTATACGCAATACTCTGGCCAATAAAGGACAGCATACCAAACACATTATTCACTATCCTATCTATCTGCAAGTCTACTTTAAAGGAGTTACGAACCTGCATTCCAAGGTATCTTTGTTCCGCAACACTCCCGGGAACCTTACCATTAATTGTATAAGTCCTGCTAAGATTTGCTTTCTCAAAAGCAAATGCACCTCGCATTTATCTGAATAAAACACCATCTACCACCCCTCAGCCCATTGGCCCATCTGATCCAAATCCCATTGTAATCGGAGGTAATCTTCTTCGCTGTCCACTACATCTTCAATTTTGGTGTCATCTGCAAACTTACTAACTATGTGTCCTACGTTCACATCCAAATAATTTATATAAATGACGAAAAGTCGTGGACCCAGCACCGATCCTTGTTGCACTCCGCTGGTCACAGGCCTCCAGTCTGAAAAACAATCCTCCACCATCACCCTCTGTCTTCTACTTTTGAGCCAGTTCTGTATCCAAATAGCTGGCTCTCCCTGTATTCCATGAGATCTAACCTTGCTAACCAGTCTCCCATGGAGAACCTTATCAAATGCCTTATTGAAGTCCATAAAGATGACGTCCACTGCTCTGCCCTCATCAATCCTCTTTGTTACTTCTTCAAAAAACTGAATCAAGTTCGTGAGGCACGATTTTCCATGCACAATGCCATGTTAATGATCCCTAATCAGTCTGTGTTTTTCCAAAAATATGTAAAACCTGACCCTCAGGATTCCCTCCAACAACTTGCCCACCACCAACGTCAGGCTCACTGGTCTCTTATTCCCTGGCTTGTCCTTACCACCTTTCTTAAGTAATGATACCACGTTTGCCAGCCTCCAGTCTTCTGGCAC